>NC_086342.1:40376062-40677107 GCF_032445375.1 Bacillus rossius redtenbacheri | reverse complement strand
CTCTATGCAAATTTAGTCATGTAGGGAATTAATATTACAGACCCCGGACGTGCTAGGGAGCGAGAGAAATTGCAGTCATCCTGCTAGCATAGGGTGTGCTGGAAAAAATATTGTATTAGGTGGTGAGAACAAGGCACAGAGAACTAGACTGAGAAAGGTTTGATAGAAGTGTACAGTAGTCGTACAAAAATTAAGTTAGTTAAAAAATGAAAAAAAAAAAAATCTTAAATTTGAAATCTGTTCTAAAAACACCAATAAACGGCATATTATGGATGCTAGATTTTCCGTTTTTCTTTCAGAAAATTGTAAAAGATGTGAATTGTTATGAAAATTAGTCAGAGAAATTTGAAATTTGAAATTTTTACAAGGAAATTTTATTACATCTTAATCTCTTTATGTATCTTCCTGTGTATATCTATATTCCTCTTTATACTTTTATCTCTCTGTGTCTATATCTCTATCTTTACAAAACAGAATACGAACACACAAACATTATTTTATATATATATATGTGTGTCACAGGTGTGACATAGGTATATAAAAACATGCACATACATACGTTGTCAAAATTTCAAAGAAATCTGTGAATAACTTTCGGGATTGAATAATTTGTACTAATTAACATTTAAATTGTTATTTATATACGTAGATGGTCCTGGTATGTGTGTTGGTGTAACAGCGTGATGGTAGCAATGTGTGTGGTCGGCCCGGGGCGCGGCGAGCAGGTGTGGCAGCAGCAGTCGCACTTCAGCGCGCCCTCGCCGGTGGTGTGCGTGACCACGTCCAAGCTGTCCCTCACCACGGCCACGCCGCCGCCCTTCTACGTGATGGTGGCCCTGGGCGACGGCTCCATCCACTGCCTGTACCGCGACCTGCTCAAGCAGGTGGGTCGCCACAAGGGACGAGATCACGCCGTGAATCGCGGTAAAGCACGTCGGTGCATCGTGTGACGCCGAAATGTAAACTGAAATGCAGACAAGATCATGAAATCAACAAGTGTTATGGCAGAACTTTACAATACAAAAGTTTTAATTTAAATCTGTTAAATTTAATAAATGTTACTTTGTTGGCATGAAGCGTGTACTAAAATATATCATGTAAGAAATTAATTTTTCAAAAATTTGTATATCATACAAATGACTTAACCTTATTATATTAGTAAACATTGGTATGCGAATATCTCACGAGATGTGAAATGTCAAATATTTGTACCAATCCCATTATTCGTTATTTCAAAGTGGTTTGATTCAAGTTCAAATTGAATACAAATAATAAACTATTCGTATTCTGAAATTAAAACAGGGGATTTTGGTGTTCCTGTCTTTATTATTATGTAAGCTGTTTTGTAATGCTTACTCCACTCTAATAGTGGTAAATTTACAAGCTGCAATTTTATGATAAAATAATTTGTACTAAATTAGTCTAAGACAAAGATACCTTCAGAGCAATATAAATTAACAAGTATGAGTTTTAAAAGTTATTCAATAAAAGATACACAATAAAACAAATTAAATTGATTTTTTTAATCCATGCACTTTGGTGGAATTTTAATTTTGTTCAGAAATAAAGATTTTCGTTGAATTTCAAACATTAAAAGATTACTTTTTTATGATATGAATTAAGATTTGATTAAATACTTCTTAATTTCGTGTATTATCTTGCATATTCGTGCTACATGGTGTACTAACTTGAATTTCGGAGTTACGCTGTCTCTTGAGTGTCTTGACATACTTTTCGGTGTTATTTTGACTTAACACAATTCACCATATAATCTTGTCCCTACCAATGGTATCTGGATAATGATTTTTATAAATGAAATGAAAATAATACTACACATTATGACCAATTAGGTTTTTAAAAGCTGAGCATTATATTTTTTAGTTTTGGTTTTTTGTGAGGAAGGTATGAAATAATCAGGAAATTAGATTCTGAAAATAGTAGGGGTGTGCGAATATTCGTAAACACGAATAGTTGCAAATAGTAACTGACGAACTATTCACATTCGTAAGTCGAATAACAAAATTTAAAATTGCGAATACTGTATGCCCGAATATAAGGCGACCTGCAGTTTCAGGAGGCCAAACAAATTTAAAAATAATTTTGGTAGAAATCATTGTGAAAATTCATTAGACATACATTTTGTGTTTATAAATCTTTTTTGCATTTATGTATACCGCATTTAACTTTCCGTTTCACAGCTACGTATTACTATTTAGTAGTGTGTTAAACGTAACAAAGCAAACAAAGAATGCAGCTTACCGGAACAAAACAAGTGGCTAGCTGCCATGGTGAAGCATACGGCCATGAATAACTTCGGTGACGTGACCGCAAATATTTTTCCATATTACTCTCTGATAGAGTGTCTCTGTCCTATGAATTTTAAAGAATAATCTAAGATAATTATGTTGTTTGAGAGGTTTTTACATAAATAAAGAGTGGATTACTTTGAAATTATTAAAATAGCTTTTGACGCAACGTACCAAATTCCTGTAAATATGGCGTCTTCGTGCGTGTTCGGCAATGTTCGTTTTACAACAAAGAAATATTGTGGAAAGACAGTTGGCAGCCATGAATTTCCAAACATTACATCCGAAATATTAACATTTTCTGTTTGTAAACGTAAACAATCATTCTGAAAATAGCTGTGATATTTTAGTACAAATATTTCTGTTAAAAATCTGAAATTAAATTAACGTAAATGTTAACACACGATTTTACACAAAGTACAAATATGATATGTGTAATAAAATGTTGCCATTTTGAGATGCTTCAACATTTACATTTTTACTCAAGAACAGATATTTTAATTTTCAACGTTAAACAATTGTGAATTACTGCAATATTGGGTGGATTTATCGTTTTCCCCGTGTGAGGTAACAAAGTTTTTGTTAATATAAAAATCGTGAACATTTTGTTTAAAAATGTTTCTACTGTAGCTTTCAGCTTGGAACTAATGTTTGCGGTGCTTACGTCTTGGGTGCGAAAATAAGGCGACTTCCAATTTTCTCATTTCTCGTTTATGTAAAAATGGTCGCCTTATATTCAGTCCAATATTTGCATCAAATATAAAATGATAACAATTATTAAATATTATTATATATGAAATAAAAATTCATGTCCTCAATAACTCTTAAAAATACTAAGTGAAATTTTTTTTGTGGTTTCATTCACAGAAAATATCTTGTATAAACTAAATATATGAAAACCCGCCATTGTTCAGTGTGGTAACATAAAAAATATATATATATTACAACTATTCGACTTCGAAACTATTCGCATTCTATTCGAAAATTTTACTATTCAATTCGAAAATATTCGACCATCAAAATCCACTATTCGAACACCCCTAGAAAATAGTGAACGAGCATATAAGCTTTCTGGAGTTTTTGGACTGTTATAAAACATTATCAGTGGAGGGAAGACTCGAGTCCATGAGAAAAGTACTTTGCCTTTTTGTAGTTTCGACCAAGCCTTTACTGGAGAGCTTTCGCCCAAAGTATGTGTGTTGTTGATTAGGCCATGGTATAAATTTATTTCATCTTGCCACAGTTCTAGGTTTTTCCTTTATCATGAAATTCATACAGTTAATACATCTCTATATAATAAAAATTTATGGTGATTTGTCAGTGTAAAAGATAACATGTGGGGGCCCCAAAATAACCAGAATGGTAATGTTGGGCATCATGTACTTGTCGCAGCGGTTTTCGCCGCTAAGGAGCTGTTGTAGGACCTCTCCTGAGTCAGTCTGGCAAGTGGTGTAACCCGAAAACGACGTGTGTGGTTTCTCTGGCAGTTCTGTATGTTTCTTTAGTTCACTCTTGATGTTACATTCCAGAGTCCGACGATGACACAACAACTGACACGGCACCACACAGTTACCGTCCTTTTACAAGACAAAACAAAGGGAGTCAACTCCGTGGGCCAACTAACCAATCACATTATTTCTTGAAAAATACTGGCGTGGGGGAGACACATCACGCCACCTCAAGGATCGCCCTGATTGGCCGGCGAGACAACGCCCGACAAAAGTTCCAGTTTCTTCGTTTCCGGGTGACGCCACTTGCCAGACTGACTCAGGAGAGGTCCTACAACAGCTCCTTAGCGGCGAAAACCGCTGCGACAAGTACATGATGCCCAACATTACAATCACAGTTATTTTTGGGTCCCCTGTCGTATTACTCAAGTTCAGTTCTGTAAACTGCTGTCATTTTTGGTCGTGTAATCATTCTCATTTCTTTCGTTCATTCTTTCTTCTTGATTTATTGTAAAACATGTTTAGATTGTAGTGATGCACCGATTATGCAGCCGGTTAATCGGCAACTGCGATTATTGACCCAATGCCGATTAATCGTAATCGGCGATTACCAGGTTAGGTTATAACCGATTGCCGATTATTGTAAAATTTGTTGGTGAAACCCATACAACTTGAAAGAAAAGAAAATACATTTAAAGTTTAAACCTTAATAAGTTCTTGAATTGAAACTACAAACGGCTGAAATCTCTTAACGAATATGACCGTGGAAGGTAGGGAATGTCAACGTCTCGGCGTGTACATAGATACACTCGCCTAATAATATTTGCTTGTTTCGTGAATTATGCTCATACATACATAACTATTTACAGTATTTACCCCTTTCAATTCAATTACTTACTGTACAATTTATCCTGTTAACGTCGTGAATGGTATTATTGTCACAATATTTACTATGGCCACAGCCAAATCACACACGTGATTTCTTCGCACAAAATATTTAGTTAAGAAAATAAATGCATTTTTAAAGCTGTCACAATTCACAATATGGCATATGTTACTTATATTAGTAAATGTAAGTCTGAAAAAAAAAATTGGACATGTTATCATAGAAACGATGCGCCTAACTAATTTTCACTGCGTACCGTATGTCGGCCATGTTTGTTATGTATGATGTGAGGTTGGAACGGACAACACGCACAAATACACAATAGCGCCATCGGTTCACATTCCACTGCCGCTACATAATTCCCTTTCTCAAAGGATTGAGAAAAGTAGGCTCACGTGATGCTAATTAGTAATTAATAAACTGAAATGGTGATTATTTGGCATTTTTTAAAATTTAGTTCTTTTTAGTCATTAACGGGAGTTACTAAAATAAAATACCAAATTGCAACAATAATGTTTGCACAAGTGACGATCAGAATTGAAGTTGGCAACACTGCAATAGTAAAGTCATGAATATTGAATACTGTTTTTTTTTTCCGTAGACAATGGCCATTAACGTAAACACATTGTAGTTTAGCTTTGTATTTTTGATTGTTGATCAACATAATGACGTCTTCATGATCAAAAAGTGACATGGAAATTTTTCTCGGTGGAATTAATAAGTGAATCTAAAGCAAAATGCTTAATCTGTGGAAAACTCATCTCACGAGACGGGAAGCCTACAACTCACGTAGTTTCGGTTCCTTGCAAGAATTTCCGAAGATTTCCGAAGTTTTGCGTTTTGGTATTAACGCCACTTCAGCCGCTAAATCAGAAGTTTCCAATGAAAACAAGCATGTTGTGACTGACCTGACCTAACCTAACCCTTTGATTTTTTTAATTTCAATTTTTGAGAGAAATCCGAAGTTGCACGAACGTGGTAGGGAACCGAAACTACATGAGTTGTAGGCTTCCCTCACGAGGCAGTTGCGGGAACCGGAAGTCGTACACAACTACAAACATGTGGATCCACGCAAAAAAATTTCATTCCAGTGAAGTGATTTTAGCAAAAATAAATAAAAGTTGGGAAAGTGAAGTAGATGATCCTGATGTCACTCCTATACCACCTGAAAAACATGCACTGTCACAAACAACACTACCAGCCATGGTATCAAAAAAATAAAGTACTTGCCCACTGATCCAAGAGCATAAGAAATGACTCAAGCTGTTGCAGAAATGATCTGTGTTGACATGCAGCCACTCAATATTGTCAACTACTAATGAAGAAAGCAGTACCAAAGTATGAACTTCCTTCCAGGAAACATTTGAGTACTGTAGTTATACCATCTATGCTTGAAGATGTTAAACGACGAGTAAAAACAGAACGGCATTCAAGTAGGAATATTTAGTAAAAGACTTTGTTTTTTTATTTCAACTTTACGCAAAAACTGATAATCGGTAATCGTAATCGGTAATTGCAATTATTAGTGTAATAATCTGTAATCGGTAATCGTAATCGGCAAAGTATAATCGGTGCATCACTATTAGATTGTATCTTTAACTCTGATTATAAAATATGTGATATTTGAGAATAATTTGATATCCAGTTGGAGATTGAGTGTGCGGTAGGAAAGGACACAACTAGCAGATGGCTTCAGGAAAGCCGAGGCACGGCAGAGCGGCAGAGGGTGAGCGTGTGCCGTGGCGTGCAGATCGCCAGCACGTCCCTGAACCTGAGCTGGAGGCACGAGGAGGCGGGCGGGGGGAAGCAGCAGCGACTGTCGCCACGCATCTCGCACCTGGACATGAGCTGGCTGGGCTGCGTGCTGCTGGCTGCGGACACCCTGGGGCAGCTCTACCTCTACCGCCTCCTGCCCGTCGCCGAGCCAGGTGCTTGCCTGTAGCTTCCATAGCTTCTTGAAGTTATTACCGTATTTACCTGCGTATGGTTCTAATATTACCTATATGCCGATTATTAGTTTAAAAAAGTGTAGTGTGATTCTTAATGTAAATTTATAACTTTGAGTAAAAAAAAATTATAATTGCGGTGTGTCTTGATTATGTGTATAAATAACTCTCCTGTTTTGGTTTTCAATAAGTATGTTATGAGTAAGTATAAATTTTTTTGTAGTGATGGGTCGAATCCCATTTTTCCTGAATCCGAATCTTGAATTCGAATCCCAAACAGTACCTCGAATCCACCCCTCGAATCCGAATACAGATCTCAAGGGTTAATTATAAAATTATTTATAAGTTAAGAGAAAAAATTAAACATTATGCAGAATTATTTTACCCTTTAAATTTTTATTTAAAAAAACAAGTATTTTGACACGGTCTGGATCAAGAAAATTCCGTTTTTGGTCACGTATGTTTCCTGCAGTGCTGAACAAACGTTCAGAGAACACTGTCGCGGGTGGTGAACACAAATATTTTTTGGAAAGTTTATGTACCCTGGGTGAACACGCAGACTGAGTTTTCCAGTATTCGAGGATGTTTATTTCTGGGTTAACTGTAGGATCACGTAAGAATCTGGTCACTTCATCAATTGCTGTAGAATCCGACTTGGTGGATTTAAGGCATTCAGGCATTATCTGTGAGTACAGTGATTCATGTATCCACGGAAATCGGAAAACAAAATTCAACATCCGACGGAACAGTATTTTGTAGTTACCAACTTGACATTTGTTAAAAGTCCCAAATGAAGATAAACGCTTTCCTGAAATATTTAATGGAAACTGAAAGGCGCCATCTTGGCTTCAATGGTTTTAGGCCATAAGAAATATTGTCGTGCATCTTTTAAAATTAGCCTCATTTTAAAGCATAGTGATAAATATGCCCGAAGTTAAAAAAGTGACGTGGTGTTTTCTCTAGTTTACCCATTAAAATTCTTTATATTAATATTAGTTATTTTTTGTGTTGCTCAAAATGATTGGCTTACAAATTCATTGGTTGGCCATCATGGAATTATCAGATAATACATCATGGTTGCTACAGGACTAGAAAACCGGGAAAACCGGGAAATGTCAGGGAAATTAAAATGGTCAGGGAATTCCGGGAAATGTCAGGGAAAATTCTACGAATTCTGGAAATTTTAAAGTTACTTATAATTCAAACAAAGCTTTGTTTTGATGCGCTCGTACTGCTACCGAACGACTCCGCTAAATGACTGCTGCTTAAGGCACACGGCAACTGCAACTTTTTTTTTACTTGGTCTACGATTGTCCGTTGCAATAGGCTGTTACAACCACCCACCATAATTTCTGGCCAATCCAGGCACTCGTTTGTTCACTAGCGGGCCTTCATTTGTTCGTGTTTTGATCCTTTTTAATTTGCCCTTGAGACTTTGTGTTTTGTTCCGTTCCATGCAGTGAACTACAGAACGGGCATGGCGTCGTTTATCTTTTGAAGGCTATTTTCACGTGGAATAAGATGAGTACAAAGCTTATTACGTGAATATAAAGGCATTGTTTCAGGTGAAGTTAGTTTTTGATGCGATCATAAGAAAATAAAGTGCATTTTGATAAAGAAGCAATACCAATTCTCATTTTGAAAACTACCAAGCTGATACAAAAACACGTGGATTTTGTGTGCGGTTATGTTTTTTCACTTTTCTTACTATTTTTTTTATTACTTTTTTTTTCAACCGTTATAATCCGTGAGTTCTTTTGCGTGACACTTACATTGTGTATAAAAAATATGCATAACTGAATATGTTTTTCCCCAGAATCGTTAGTTAACATTGTAAGAATGTAAGAGTATTGCATGTTGTAATGCTGCTATTGTAATTCTCTAAGTAGGCCCATTATATTGCTAGGTGTGAATTTGTAATAGTTTTTGTATTTGTGTAGTAATATTTTTTTAAGAATTCATAAACAATAATTTTTTAACCTAACCTGAAAATATTAATATGTACTTTTTTTTTAGCTTAGAGATGTCGAATAAAACTACTTTTAAGGAGAATTGGCTCAAGGAGTCACAGTTTCAGCATATCAAACCCTCTGCTAAAAACATAAATTCTGCGTACTGCACTTTGTGCTACAAAAGTATTCAACTCAGCAATATGGGCCGAAGAGCTCTCACCAGCCATGTCGAAGGAAAAAAAAACATATTCGCAATTCTGCCGTCAAAATAACACAATAAAAAAACCTTATTTTACCTCATGTTGAAATTTTTATATTACATTTAATCATATGCACGTTAATATTTATGGTATGTACTTCATAAGAAAGTCAGGGAATTTTTCTCTTAAATTTCTGGAAAACAGGGAAAAGTCAGGGAATGCTAAGATTCTATTTCTGTAGCAACCATGTACATATTTTAACATTGGTAGTCTACACAAACCAAACTTGGTCCTAAAAATATTTATAAATAGAATGTGTATCAGAATATTTAAAATTGAATCGTGATTAAAATAATAATTGTATAATGTATTATTTTTTGTCATTCATTATTTCAAAGTTATTACTACATGTGTGACCGTAACTTGTGATGAAAGTCGGCATTATTGTTGTATTAGGTACTAAGTAACAGATTTCTCGGTAAAGTTATTTAAAAAAAAAAACAAGATTCATATTACTAGTCTAGATCCTAAATGTGCTTTATTTTATTTTTTAGCATATTCTGAGAATACATCTGTGATTTATGCCTTATTTAATGCCAATGTAGCAACAATGCATCCATGTTCATGAATATAAAGTAAGTTTCCCAAATCAGTACATGCTTCATAATTTTTTTATATAATAACGAATTAAAAGTACAATACAGTAGAACCTCGTTAATCCGTGATGCGCTAATTTTGGAATCGGATAATCCGGGACGATTTAAAAGAGCAGAAAAAAAAGAGAAGTAAAAATTGTCAGCGCTTAAAATTAACGTCACGCGGGCCCAAACTCTGCAACGCTGTTTGTACCGACCCTTTGTGTCGCCCTCTTTTCAGCTGTCACATTTGTCACTCTTTAAACTTGAGGGGGATGTCCTGACTTGTGCTTCCCCATCTCCCTTTGTTTGTTTCCATCCGCCAACGCACGGCAGGCGCCTGGCTGGCAAGTGATGTGTCTGGCTGGCATTCGCCTGTACGAAGGGGGTGGGGGGAGTAGGGGGTGCAAGGTCAGCACGATCTTATCTTTCTCTCTTCGGCTGTTGTAAATGACCGTAAACTAATGGCTAGGCAGTGCTGTATTTTTTTAAGCCGAGACACTAATTCGAAGACGGCCGGCCCTTACCGTGAACGGATTATCCGGGTTTATTTTTATTTTTTACAGGATTTCAATTATCCGGGCATCGGCGGGTCCCAATTAACATGGGGAGTTTACTATTTTTTATCCATCTGCTGCCAAGGCGCAGTAAGCCTCGGGAGATGTTACGTCACACGACCTTGGCCTTAACCCAGCTGCACGCCGGTGTCTGAGAAGCTTGACAAGACATTCCGGGCTTTTAATCACTAGTCCGTGAAATTCGGTAATCTGTGATTATCTCGGTCCTGACCATCACGTATTAACGAGGTTCTACTGTACCTCAATAGGATGTGTTCCAAGGAAAACGTAAACAGGCCAAGTGAATTGCAAGCATTTAAATTTTTAAAGTACTACATTTACATCAATATTTTTCCTCGAATCCCGAATCTTTTCCCTCGAATTTCGAATCTTTCGAATACTAGAGATTCTGTGGGATTCGAGGATTCGACCGGCCCATCCCTATTTTTTAGTTGAAATATCTGAGCAGTGCATGAAAAGCACTATGAATGGTGCCATTGTGCTACGTCTGCCCGGCCGCCGCCGTCGAACTGGCACAATCTCCGCATGTCTATTTTGACAGGTTTTTAAGACACAACTGTGACCCAACATAGGTAATATTTTTTGTGAGATTTCTCAGCTTTCAAATTGCAATATTCCGTGACAAAACTACAGCCATCGTTGGTGCCTTGGAAGCCGCACTTCGAAGTCCGGATTTTAACGTTCATCTTGCGCACAAATTTCTCTCTGACTGTAACATGTGTGCTAGTTTTTATAAAAGAAACTGACAATAAAGGGTAGCTTCCTGCCTTTTTTTTTTTCCTATTCTGGACGAGGATTGTTTTAAAATAATACAACAGCCAGGAAGGGATTCACTGCTGCCTTTTGTTATCAGGAGAGGTCGGAATTAAGTGGGCTGGCCTCACCCCCTTCTACACAGTAATAAAGTAACCCAGAAAGCAGATAAAAAGAGGATTGAGGGTTAACACCAGTGTCACATTTCTTACCCACCAATAAGCTGAGACACAGAACAAAAACTTCACTTATACTCTACTGTAGACAGATATATGGCGCGACTGATATTTGAGAGCGGCCCTTACCGCACTGCACCCCATACTTAGGGGCGACTCTTCTGCAGGTGAATACGGTAGTTTGTAATGGACAACAAGGTGCATATTTTGATTCTAATTATGTTATTAAACTTTATATATGGAAATATTTTTAAAGTGTGAAGGGTTGAATTATAAGTACTTATGTTATGCCAATTACATATGACTCTATGAATATTTTCTTCTTTAGCTAGAAGCCAAACAAAAAATTAGATCAAGAAAATTGTTGCCATGTTTGTGTTAAAAAGATAAAGTTGACAATTGCGAACATATAGTAGAAAATTTTTTGTTTACAATTTTGCATTGAAAGCAATTTTTTATATAAATTATTAGTCTCATGTAACCTGTGTTTATTATGAAAAAAAAATTACAAATGAACAGTCAACATGGCAATTTACAAAATAAAGAAAAATAAATTGCAGCAATACTTCATAAAAATTTGATTTATTTTTAATGTGTGCAGCTACAGTAAATTCGGTGATCACAAGTGTGAAAATACATCTGAATATTTATGTTAAAACTGTAAAAAAAAAAAAAAAAAAAAAATTGTATTTAAATTATTGCCAGAGCAAAAATTATTCCATCCTTACTCAATCGCGCCTGGTGTGTGTTGCTGTTCAATTACCTGGGTGTGTCTTAGAGACATTAAGAAAGTGGTAATGCAATGTGATTTTTAATGATTCCTGTGCTTACGCAATAGTACTGAGTGTATGCTACGTCTGATGACCTAGCTGCCAAATTATGGTGCATACTTTTTTCACAATTAGCTGGCAAATTTTCATTTTTAACTTTCAGGCAGTATGGATAAGAAGAATGAAGTGGAATATAAAACTGGAACTTTTTATGTTTAAAGTTGATATTATTGGCTACTAAATTTATTTAATTTTACAAAGCCTTGTAAAATCGTCTTTTTCTTTGAGTTTCAAAGGTTAAACAGAAACCAAACAAATTTTTCTGAAATAATAAAATCATATCACGCAGTAGCGACCAGCATTGACTTAATACCCAAATATTTTCAGTTATTTATGCCATTTTATTCTCCTTATCCACACTGCACAAGATGTTGAATTTTCAAATTTGTCCAGCATATTATGCTAAAAGTTGGCACATAATTGTTTTTTTCTTCATTTTTGTTGATTTTGCTGTACTGCCAACTTCTAGGCACTCCCATCAGTAATAACGTTTATGGATGCAATAAACTAAATGTAAAGCGAATGTGATATAGCGTACACCTAATACTAAAGCTTAGACAGTAATGACCTAAACTATCTATTACTTCTTTTAAAAAGTACACAGGTCTAAAAAATATATATATAATGTGTACCAAGATGTGTATTTTTGGTAGGTACCGCAACCTTTGCATGCTTTGACTATTGACTCTCCTGGTGGCTAAAATTTATTTCTGTAGCACACCCAATCAGGGTGTCCACAGTTAGTATACTTTCGTACTAGATCTAGTACATTTATAAGTTTTTAAGTGGTCTAGTACATTTACGCTCAGATCTAGTACTTTTTTTCTTTAATATATCTGGAAATATTTTTAAAGTGTGAAGGGTTGGATTATAAGTTCTTATGTTATGCCAATTACATATGAGACTATGAATATTTTTTTATCTTTAGCTAGAAGCCAAACAAAAAATTTGATCAAGAAAATTGTTGACATGTTTGTGTTAAAAAGATAAAGTTGACAATTGCAAACATATAGTACAAAATTTTTTGTTTACAATTTTGCATTGAAAATTAATTTTTTATATAAATTATTAGTCATATGTAACATGCGTTTAGTATTAAAAAAAAAAAAATTACAAATGAACAGTCAACTAGGCAATTTACAAAATAAAAAAAAATTAATTGCAGCAATACTTCATAATTATTATTAAGCGTATTAAGCGTATTTACATCTTTTTAAAAACTATGGAATGTATGTGTGTGTGGTGTGATATTTAAGTTAGAGCATTGCAGTGTCATAAAACTTCCTAAATTGTTAAAACCATAACAAATTATAATTTAGTACTTTTTTTTCAAATCTAGTACTTTTTTCTCACCTAAGTTGGTACAAAATATTTTTTTCCTTGTGGACAACCTGCATTAGGTAAAAAAATGTATTTTATCAAAATTATTCTGCCATACCTAGCAACCAACATGTAATTAAGTTTTTGTTGTTTCGTTGATACATAAACAACATTCAGTAATAATTACTGGAATTCAGTAACACTTGGCAGCACTTGTGTGAGTATAAAGTAATGTCTGGGTCCCGGCTGTGCAGTGTGCGTGGTGGGGGGGCCCATGACGGTGCCCTACGCTTGCACGCTCCTCGAGTACTGCCTGCTGACCAACTTCGACTGGTGGGACCTGTTGGTGTCGCTGCGGCCGTCCATGATGGACACCGTGTGCGAGCGCTTCACGGAGAGCTTCAACCGCCAGCCGCCCGCCGTGCAGCACTTCTACTACGTGCAGTTCCTCAACATCAAGACCTCCCTCTACAGGTACCCCCATGCCATCAACACCTCTCTCTGAAGGTATCCCCGTGCCATCAACACCTCCCTCTACAGGTATCCCTGTGCCTTCAAGACCTCCCTCTACAGGTATCCCCGTGCCATCAAGACCTCCCTCTACAGGTATCCCCGTGCCATCAAGACATCCCTCCACAGGTATCCCCGTGCCATCAACACCAACCTCTACAGGTATCCCTGTGCCTTCAAGACCTCCCTCTACAGGTTTCCCTGTGCCTTCAAGACCTCCCTCTACAGGTATCCCCGTGCCATCAAGACCTCCCTCTACAGGTATCCCTGTGCCTTCAAGACCTCCCTCTACAGGTATCCCCAAGCCATCAAGACCTCCCTCCACAGGTATCCCCGTGCCATCAAGACCTCCCTCTACAGGTATCCCCGTGCCATCAACACCTCCCTCTACAGGTATCCCCGTGCCATCAAGACCTCCCTCTACAGGTTTCGCTGTGCCTTCAAGACCTCCCTCTACAGGTATCCCTGTGCCTTCAAGACCTCCCTCTACAGGTATCCCCGTGCCATCAACACCTCCCTCTACAGGTATCCCCGTGCCATCAAGACCTCCCTCTACAGGTATCCTCGTGCCATCAACACCTCCCTCTACAGGTATCCCCGTGCCATCAAGACCTCCCTCTACAGGTATCCCCGTGCCATCAAGACCGCCCTCCACAGGTATCCCCGTGCCATCAAGACCTCCCTCTACAGGTATCCCCGTGCCATCAAGACCTCCCTCTACAGGTATCCCCGTGCCATCAAGACCTACCTCCACAGGTATCCCCGTGCCATCAAGACCTCCCTCTACAGGTATCCCCGTGCCATCAAGACCTCCCTCTACAGGTATCCCCATGCCATCAAGACCTCCCTCTACAGGTATCCCCGTGCCATCAAGACCTACCTCTACAGGTATCCCCGTGCCATCAACACCTCCCTCTACAGGTATCCTCGTGCCATCAAGACCTCCCTCTACAGGTATCCCCGTGCCATCAAGACCTACCTCTACAGGTATCCCCGTGCCATCAAGACCTCCCTCTACAGGTATCCCCGTGCCATCAAGACCTCCCTCTACAGGTATCCCCGTGCCATCAAGACCTCCCTCTACAGGTATCCCCATGCCATCAAGACCTCCCTCTACAGGTATCCCCGTGCCATCAAGACCTACCTCTACAGGTATCCCCGTGCCATCAACACCTCCCTCTACAGGTATCCTCGTGCCATCAAGACCTCCCTCTACAGGTATCCCCGTGCCATCAAGACCTACCTCTACAGGTATCCCCGTGCCATCAAGACCTCCCTCTACAGGTATCCCCGTGCCATCAAGACCTCCCTCTACAGGTATCCCCGTGCCATCAAGACCTCCCTCTACAGGTATCCCCGTGCCATCAAGACCTCCCTCTACAGGTATCCCCGTGCCATCAACACCTCCCTCTACAGGTATCCCCGTGCCATCAAGACCGCCCTCCACAGGTATCCCCGTGCCATCAAGACCTACCTCCACAGGTATCCCCGTGCCATCAAGACCTCCCTCTACAGGTATCCCCGTGCCATCAAGACCTCCCTCTACAGGTATCCCCATGCCATCAAGACCTCCCTCTACAGGTATCCCCGTGCCATCAAGACCTACCTCTACAGGTATCCCCGTGCCATCAACACCTCCCTCTACAGGTATCCTCGTGCCATCAAGACCTCCCTCTACAGGTATCCCCGTGCCATCAAGACCTACCTCTACAGGTATCCCCGTGCCATCAAGACCTCCCTCTACAGGTATCCCCGTGCCATCAAGACCTACCTCTACAGGTATCCCCGTGCCATCAACACCTCCCTCTACAGGTATCCTCGTGCCATCAAGACCTCCCTCTACAGGTATCCCCGTGCCATCAACACCTCCCTCTACAGGTATCCCCGTGCCATCAAGACCTCCCTCTACAGGTATCCCCGTGCCATCAAGACCTCCCTCTACAGGTATCCCCGTGCCATCAAGACCTCCCTCTACAGTTATCCCCGTGCCATCAAGACCTCCCTCTACAGGTATCCCCGTGCCATCAAGACCTCCCTCTACAGGTATCCCCGTGCCATCAAGACCTCCCTCTACAGGTATCCCCGTGCCATCAAGACCTACCTCTACAGGTATCCCCGTGCCATCAAGACCTCCCTCTACAGGTATCCCCGTGCCATCAAGACCTCCCTCTACAGGTATCCCCGTGCCATCAAGACCTACCTCTACAGGTATCCCCGTGCCATCAACACCTCCCTCTACAGGTATCCTCGTGCCATCAAGACCTCCCTCTACAGGTATCCCCGTGCCATCAACACCTCCCTCTACAGGTATCCCCGTGCCATCAAGACCTCCCTCTACAGGTATCCCCGTGCCATCAAGACCTCCCTCTACAGGTATCCCCGTGCCATCAAGACCTCCCTCTACAGGTATCCCCGTGCCATCAAGACCTCCCTCTACAGGTATCCCCGTGCCATCAAGACCTCCCTCTACAGGTATCCCCGTGCCATCAAGACCTCCCTCTACAGGTATCCCCGTGCCACCAAGACCTCCCTCTACAGTTATCCCCGTGCTATCAAGACCTCCCTCCACAGGTATCTCCATGCCATCAAGACCTACCTCTACAGGTATCCCCGTGCCATCAAGACCTCCCTCTACAGTTATCCCCGTGCTATCAAGACCGCCCTCCACAGGTATCCCCGTGCCATCAACACCTCCCTCTACAGGTATCCCCGTGCCATCAAGACCTCCCTCCACAGGTATCCCTGTGCTATCAAGACCTCCCTCTACAGGTATCCCCGTGCTATCAAGACCTCCCTCAACAGGTATCCCCGTGCCATCAACACCTCCCTCTACAGGTGTCCCCGTGCCATCAAGACCTCCCTCCACAGGTATCCCCGAAACCACTGATTTTACCCACCCAGATTTACATTCTCAGAAACCTTGAAACATGGGAAATTTGAGAAAAAAAAACAAACCTTCTATAATATGTTATTTTTAATCGCACAGTGTTTATTTTGTGTGGTCTTTAATAAAATAGTACATTCCATTTAAAAATGTGGTGATGATATTCTCTTCGACTTAAGTGGGTGAGTACAGGAAACTCATCCGGCTAGGCTGGTGGCAGCAGCTGAATATTATTTTTGATAATTTTATAACCATTATCACAGATTGTTACATATATAAAAATAAATATGTATTTGTTGCAGAAAACGAATCTAAAATTGTTACTAATGTACTGCAACATGTTTGTTTTGACAGTTTAATTATTTATTATTATTTACGATTTATTTTATTTTTGTTTGCTCTATGTATAATATCATTTATTTTCAGAAACGGCAATATTTGGTTATGTATGTCTATGGAAAAGTGATTCTTTGGATTTTTACCGGACTATTTGAACGAGGTATTGTTGATACCCCTCTAAGGACTAATGGACTTGAAAACTGTAAACGGTAAAATTAACGCCGTAATTTTATTATGTAAATTACTGTTTTAATATTTATGTATTTAAATTTTAAGTGAAATTTTGTTATCCGCGCAATTGTTGCGTTCGGAGTTTACGTTTTCGGTAAGAAATTAGGAGACTGAAACGGTCCTTTTGGCCAATCACGGGCCACCATTTAAAAGTGAGTCTTACTGGTTATTTTGAGGAAACTAGTAAGAAAGGGAGTTCTACAATGGCCAGCTGAATGAGCGGCAACTTCGTGACGTCGGCGAATTTAAATCCTGAAAATTAGCTATCTAGCATCAGGCATCCCGGATAGTGGATGATAATTATGAACCATTAGGGAGTTCAGAACATTTAAATAGGATTTATCTAAAAAGATAAATATCATAGGAGTGATTAACGTGAGTAATAAAAGTGCCCAGATTTTTTGTGCCCTAATCTTATGCACGAATCACGAAACTCCCGTTTTTACGTCACATCGTCGCCGAAACTTATTATAAACATTGATTTCATGAATTAAATTGACTTTATAGAGGATTTAAATAATACTTGGACATAAATTTTACGAATTTACACATTAATTAACAGACTCAGTAGTCCTATAGATGAGAGGCTCTGAGCTCTGCCGATGATTTTGAACCTATCTAGCCGAGGTAAATTTGATTTAAGTTCCCTAAAAAAAAAACATTAATTAAAAACTGTGTAGTGTCAACGAACCCGAATTAAGACTTTTGAAAATATTTAAATGTGCGCAACATAACTCCTGGTAATTGAACTTTTATTGAATTACTATGATGTCACCGTTAAGTTAGGTTGTTGTTTTGGATATGAATAATAATTAAATATATTAATAAGATTGAAATCTTTTAAATCGTTTTTACATTGGAAATAAAATAATTCTATATTTAATATTCACAGTGTTGTGTTGTGTTATTTGTAATTCCACCTACTCCAGTGTGTATTTATGTATGTTCCATATCAATCAAATAACACCTAACTGTGACTTACCTTATGTCAACATTACCAGTGAAGAGTCACACAATTTAAGAAATCTAATTTATTACACAGTTTTATTCAGCCCAACGTTTAAGTGTGTGTGTGGAGCCTACTAAGCAGCACGAAAGTAGCTCTACATATTTAATTGGCTACCCTAGCGGGGCCTAAACAACTAAGAAGGTTCCCGCACATATTTATTTGGAGCCCATACGGTGGGGCCGATTTTGAGGTTAAGGGACACCTCAACAATTTTTTTGTGTAAATTCTGTACCATCCGAGTACTGTGTGCAAGTGCACTATTTGTGTAACGCATTATTTTTTTCAATTACTTCCTTGCACACCACTATGGCCGACGAACAAAACAAATACTTTCTTAGAGAAAGATCACGAAGTGTAGGGGAGGAGTATGCTACTGCACAAACCTCAAGCAGTGAGTCGAATCCTTCATCATCTGCAGGGAATTCGCCTGTAGTCACCTGTGAGGAAAGGTTAGGGCGGCTCACATCTCCCCTAATCATGGAGCAGGAAAACATAAATGACACTGTCCTACACACAATTGCACCCCAGGATAGCACTCCTACTCCACCACCAGTGACACTAGAGTCACTGATGCAGATCTTGCTGCAGACAAATGCTCAGATGAAGCAGAACGACTCTAAATTGGAAAAAAACAACACCGTTCTCACTGAAAAACTAGAGCAAAACAACACTGCTCTCACTGAAAAACTAGAGCAAAATAACATCAATCTCACGGCTGAGTTGAGGGCTGGATTGGAACAGACCAATGCTGCCATGGAACAGAACAATGCCAGCCTAAGGAATCTCGAGCACAGCATCGAGGTTAGACTCTTGCAACAACATGAGGAGATTCAGCAGATAGCCGAACAGGTCTCCCAATACAACAGCAGGGTAGATGGGTTGGAATCCCACGTCACGTCCCTGAGGAACATGATGGCCAACGAGCATCGAGGACAGGCCAACGCCAGGGAAGAGGTGCGTGAGCACATCCAGCACCTGGAGAGTAGGCTTGGTGACATCGAGGTGGCCACAGCTACGCTGAGGGACAGGTTTGAAAATCTATCTGTCCAACCGAGCCCTACAGCTGCATCAGCTGATAGTATAGGCCAGGCCCAGGCAAGCGAGTGCCATGGACCTACTGTTCCAACACTGCCCACCACAAGCAAGCAACAGGGCGGCACCGAGTGCTACACTGAGCACCTGCCCCAGGAACCGTCACGTGTCACCCCCATCACTCATCGGCCAAGTAGCAGGACGTTTGTAAACACGTCGAGTATGGACCCTGCTACTCTGATCCACCACCCGGCCAAGCATTGGGCAGAGGCCATGCCCACGTTTTCAGGAAGGGTTACCGAGAACCCTATACGGTTCTTGAAGCGCTTTGAGGAATATGCGGCCACGTTCAATCTCAGCGAGGCTGAGGTACTAAAATGCCTCAACAGTGCGTTGAAAGGGCAGGCTTTCTACTGGTGGGAAATGCTGAGTGCAACCACCAGTAGCTACAATCACTTCCAGGCCATGTTCCGCCAGCAGTATTGGAGTCTGCGCATTCAGAGCAATCTGCGTGCCCAGCTCCATACTGAGAGGTATGACCCCAGGAAGGGCACAACGCTGGAAGCCCACCTCTCAACAATGTTTGAGAAAACTAGATACCTCGACTTGCCCATGACGGACGAGGAGTTCGTAGCGGCAATACTCACTCAGTTGCCGCTGCGCTACCAAAAGCAGTTGTCCGGCCTGACGTACCGAGACGTCACAGAGTTCAGAGAGAGGCTCCTGAACTACGACAAGCTGGAGAAAATGGACAGGACGCCAGCACCCAAGGAGGACCACGAGAGGGTACCCCAGCAGAACCGCCAGCCACCCCTGAATAACTATTGGCAAAACAGGGACAACAAGCCAAGGGACAACCGTCAGGCAGCTGTCCACACTATGACGTGGCAACCCAAGGGCAGAGAGCAAAGCTCATATGGCCGGTACGCTATGAGCCAACGCAAAGGCCCCTACAACAAGAGGAAGACCTGGTGGTCAAATATGAGGAACTATCATAGCGACGAAGAGATGTACCAGCGCAAGAGGAAGGACGACCGCAACGACAACCGCCGCCGCTCCTACTCGCCTGAAGTACGGCCTCCCAGGGAGTCCCGTGACCGACGCCCAAGATCCTCGTCTGAAGACGAGAGAGAGTACGCGAGGAAGTACCGCAAGACGGAGGAACCTCGATACCAGGGCCGGCACGAAGAAACCCGAATGCCACCCCACCATTATTCCCCCCAGACGACAGAGAATCATGGCGGCCAAGCCCATAATAGCCAGTTCTCTGGAAACAAGCAACGCTACCAGAACGCGACATTTCCACCACCATTCCAGGCGCAGCATCCAGGACATCAAGCTGCATACTACCAGAGAGGGGAAGTGAACCCGGTAGCAGCCGAGTTCAAGGCTGCAGTGTCCAGCGTCGCAGGACCAAGTAATTGGAACCACAAAGAACAACAACAACGTGTTCCAGGTGAACGTGCCAACCAGGGCACGTTAAACTAGAACGGGTTTCAGTTGGATCGCCCCGAACAGAAACCCACTATTCAGGCTCAGGGGTACATAACGACAAAACTCCAATTTACAGCTGCATCAGCTACGATAAATTTATATGCACTGTTATGCTAAGAGAAAGTGAAAGGGACTTTCTCTATAATGAAAATGATGAAAATAGGGTTCATCAAGTTTGTACAGTTTGTCCACATGTGACATTAAAAATTGAAGAATGCAACGTGGATGCATTAATTGACAGTGGCGCTGAAGTCACGTGTATCAGTGAGGAGTTGGTGAACTACCTCGAGCATCAGGGCATCATACTACCCAAGATACCAGTACCAGCACTCAAGATAATTGGAGTGACATCAAGGGCAAGCCCTATTGTAAACAGACAGGTACTGATAACAGTACACGGCCTAGGCAGACCGAAAGACATGACTGCACTAGTTGTGAAAGGCCTAGCAAAACCGCTAATAATAGGCACCGACTTTCTATCACAATTTGGTGTAGTGATAGATTTTAAACTATGTAAAATTCATTCAAATGACTGTGAAACTCCAGTCACACTCACAGGCAAGTGGCATGTGAGGGAAAGTTTTGTGGGAATATTGTACAGTGAACCTATGCACAGGCACATATACAATGCACAAGCAAGTGAGCAACTTCAGGCATCACTTGAAGACATAAGACAGTCACTACAGGAGGTGAAGAGTGTATCACCCAGTCAGCTGCAACAACTGTTTGGTGTACTGGCCAACTTCCAGTCAGTATTCTCTGACAAGCCAGGCAGAAACAGATTCTACCAAGCTAAAATTAAGATAAATGAGGAGGCACCGTACCACCGCAAATGCTATCCCATTCCGGTGAAGTACGTTCAGGAAGCCACAGCCTACCTACAACTTATGATTGATTGGAATGTAATCAGGAGAGAAGCAAGCCCCTATGCTAACCCCATAGTTTGTGTGAGTAAACGAGACGGGACAGTAAGACTGTGTCTCGATGCTAGGGAGCTCAACAAAATTACAGTCAAGGACAGGGAAAGTCCTATACAAACGGCAGAAATTTTAAGATTGGATCAAGGTGTGAAGTATCTCACAACCATGGATCTGTCGTCAGGCTATTGGCAGATACCATTAGAGCCTAATTCCTGCCAATATACATCATTTCTGTTCAGGAATCAGCAGTATGTATTTACAGTTATGCCGTTTGGACTGTGTAACGCAGTGGCTGACTTTACGAGATGGTTTTTGCTACTGCAGGAATATGATATTCATATACATCATATCAAGGGATCTGCCAACACCACTGCAGATTACCTAAGTCGCCTGCATGAACTGCAAGAAAGTTCACCATCTACATCAAAACGACAGAAGGAATTTTTAGTGGCACCAGTATCCACAGAAATATTTAAAACCAACCCTAAACTCCGAGATATCCTGAAGGATATAAAATGTAAACAACAGGCAGATGAGTACTTCAAAAACACCATCAACCAGCTGCAGAAGCAGTCAGCTGATAATAAAATTCACCAACATTTCTGTTTGTCAGCAGAAAATGTTTTGTTTGCCCAGTCAAGGAAGAGAGGCATTTTCGAAGATCACTGGAAACCAGTGATACCAGCTGATTTGAGGCAACCAATCACCTGGGAACTACATGTAGCCTTGGGACATGTAGGGAGCAAGAAGCTCATTGAAGCATTAAAGAGGCAAGTGTATTGGCCTAACATGTCACGTTATGTGAGTAAGGTCACAAGTGCCTGTGACCTATGTCAGAAGGTGAAACCACCTGGACAACACCTGCATGGAGAATTGCAGCCAATCATTCCAACAGCACCATTGGAATTATTATCAGTTGATTTATTTGGCCCCCTACCCCAGTCAAAGGGAGGTGTTAAGTATGTTTTTGTGATGCAAGATGTTTTCACAAAATTCACCAAATTATATGCAATTGTGAACCCAACTGCAAAAGCAGTTATGCAAAAATTAAAAACTTTCGTTGAAGAAATTGGTTTACCTAAAGTGGTATTGTCAGACAGAGGTACCCAGTTTACCAGTGATTTGTGGCAAACAGGAGTCAGGAAATTAGGTGCAATACCTATAACTATCAGTGTACGACATCCACAAAGTAACCCTGTGGAGAGACTCATGAAGTCAATAGGGAGTCTGTTACGTACGCTATGCCATAACTCGCAGCAATCATGGCGAGATAAGTTGCCATATGTAGAGTGCATTATTAACCATACTGTACATGGGTCTATTGGAGTTACCCCTGGAGAAGCCATGAGCCTGAATAGATCGGCGGCGATCAACCCGAAGTATTTACCCCGATGTGAACAAACCCCTAATGAAGAAAAACTACCTACAGGAGAAGAGGTAGAAGCTCTAGTGAAGAGGAAGTTGACAGCAGAAGCTGACATCAGACGCAGGAGGAAACCAGCATCAAAATTGGCAAAATTTAAAATTGGAGACCAGGTACTGAAGAAAACAACTCCGGTAAGCAAGGCCTGGGAACATGTAACCAAGAAATTGTTTTTGTTATTTGAAGGTCCTTATGTCATCACAGACATAGTACAAGA
The DNA here is from genome assembly GCF_032445375.1 of Bacillus rossius redtenbacheri. NCBI lineage: Eukaryota > Metazoa > Arthropoda > Insecta > Phasmatodea > Bacillidae > Bacillus > Bacillus rossius. The sequence continues at coordinate 40,654,018 of NC_086342.1, read as the reverse complement.
GAATTGCTATGCACTAGCAGAGCCAGCAACAGGCCGACCAGTAGGCCGTTATAATATAACGCAGTTAAGGGAATACAAGAGCCCTACTACTATGTAAGCAGTACCGACCTAAGCTGCGAATGCCTCGTGATGGTACAAGGTGTAGTACCATAAACAGCTGAGAGCAGTCTAAGTGTAAGTTTCAGACCAAGGATCTGAACTGTACAGAGGAGTAAGTGTATGTCACTGTGATTATGTGATCTAGTACGCCATGTGAGGCGTAGTGCAGCCACTGTAATTTGTAATGTTAAGCGGAGGTGTAATTCCCGCTTGTTTCTGTGTAAAGGTGAAGTAAAATGCCACCTATGCAGATATTTACCCTGTGGTTATGCGGAAGTGTAATTCCCGCTATATTGCTGTATTTGAGGTGAAGTGAAATGCCACCCATACAGATGTTATTGTAGCCTGTGAAGCTACCTGTGTACAATGTGTATTGTATTTATGTATCAGTTGGCTTGCACAATTCCTCGTATGAGTATGAACTCAAATGTCACTAAGACATATATATACAACATTAGACTAGCCTATACCTATGTGAAGCTGTATGTACTGTGTACTAACAAACGAGAAGAAATTAAGCTTATTTAGTGTCGATGTAACTAGGTGGTATGATACCCCATCCTGCTGTGTAGACATATATAAACACTGGCATGCAAAGCATCTCTAAAAGCACATAACCCTTTGCAACTACAAGCAGAGTAATATTATGCAGGTTACCTTGATTTAATGATGATGCTGAGTAATCCAATAGGCGTCGTTATGTTGATGATGAAAAATAGAAAATCACTAAATTTTCTAATATTTATAGAAGAACTCACTAAGATTTTAAAACTTCACTATTTTATTACCATTTCTGGGATGAATTTAGGGAAAAGAATGATCTTTAGGATTGCATTCTACCCAGAATGCAGGTTAGAAAAGTATGCACTCATTTCGCATACAAATCCAATCAGATTTAGCTGAAATATTTAGTTTATTAAACTTTGGATGTCAAGGCATTGATATTTTATGAAATGAAAACACTGAAATTTGAAATCGATGATTTTTAAGAATTTATTGGGAGAAGCCCCTATACGAGAAAATTACGTCGTCTCAACACTATTCACTCGCATCACTGTCATAGTTGCTTGAATAGTATTCTTCGAATGATGTGAAGAATAGCGAAGAATGTGGATCTGAAAAACTCAGGATCTAAGCCCTTTGTCACGAGAAGTGAAGATACTCCGGCAAACAAGTGTCCACAAGCAACTTCGCCTAACAGAAGTTATAAAATTGAAGAAGCAAAAAAATTTTCTTAAAAAGAAATGAAAAAGATATTGAACATGTGATACCCTATGTTGAAAGCTATCCTGATACAGCATGTTTGTGAAACAGCTGATTTGTAAAAGGAACCTTAGCTACACTGAAGCCAGGAGCCTCAGTAGATTACAAGACTCATGTGTTACTGATAGTAACCAAGATGAGATGAAATGTGAACATTATTCAACCCAGCGAGACCGCTACGGGATGAAAACACAGTAATGGAAGATGAGAGGAGGAAGATAAAGCCTCTACAGCTGTTGAGCTGAGCACAGCAGACTGAAATTGAAAAAGTTACTAAGTTGGTAATTGTGTAAACCAACGACTTCTCTGTATAGGAGAAGATAATGTAAACAATGTGTAAAAACGCTATGAAATTTTGATTGTATAACTTGTAAACATAATGAAAGGTTAATGGTATGTTATGTAAATGTTATTATATATATATAGTTATATATAAATGTTATATTATATGATCAATTGCTAGTATGTACTATGTAAACATAACAATGAACTATTAATTGTCAGTATGTACATGATATGATATATATTCTTGGATGAAATGTTAACAAGTGTGATGAAATGCAAATGTAAATTGCAAGCTAAATATGCTATAGTTAAATGCAAATATTTTTAATAATGAAATGTAAACATGTAAGTTACAAACATTGAGTAATGAATATAAATTATGTTAGCTATCAATATGTTATAATGAAAAGCAAAACATGTGATGTTTGATATTCAATAATGATACGCTATAATGAAATGTTGTGGTGAAATGTATGAAATCTCATGAAATGAGAACACAAACAAGCAAATGCACTGTGATGCATACTAATCAAGTACGAACTAACAATGTGATATGTTAGTAGCAAGCAAAGTACTAATATTGAATTTAATGGATATTGATAACCATGCATTGTTATGCAAGAATTGAGATTTAATAATTAATAGTATTTATTTATTTTTTTTTCTAACAATGATGTTAATAATGAGAATGTTATATGTTAAGCTAGGAATTTTAAGGTTAATTTAAGATATTTTTGTTTTAACGGTGACGTCATAGTGTTCCGCGGCAAGTACACAAGTTGTATTGCCTGCAGACACTTGTATTTGCAAGAGTACAAGTACGCACATAGTGATTAAATTATTCGGTTAAGACCCGGACACCTATACTTAAGTCAGGTGCGAAGGTTACACCAGAGTGAGCTAGACATAGTGCGGTTCGCAACGATTGTGTACCTAACAGTGATGGGAATAGACGAGTGCTTCCTTGTGGGAAGTGGTGACCTCGCCCCACGCAATCAGCACCGCAAACGCCACTACGCCGTCTCGCGCGTAGTCGTGAGGCAGGGCGGCTGGATGCTGCCACATCAGCAGTTGATGACGTCAGCTGCAGTGCCAGATGCCGTGCTGACTGGTACAGCATCATCGCCCCACGCCAGACCCCGTCGACGCGTGGTGAACCAGGCCAGGTTTGTTGGTCGTTTTGAGGACAGGCGCCGTCTAGACGCCGCTGTCCGCTGCAGGAAGGAGGAGTCGCAGCAAGGATGCAGTCATCACCGCAGGTGGACGTTGACCCACTGCCGTGACGTGACCTGGAGAACGTCCTATTGTTGACTCACGTGTACATTGCACCCCTTCGAATCCCTTTAGTGAATCATACTCACAGTAAGTAAGTCCTCCCGAGTCCTCCTCAACAGGAGCGGCTCAAGGAAGAAGCAGTCGGAGAGCAGCAGCAGTTCCAGCCTTCGAAGATTTTGCACTGCAAAATCCGTGAACTTCTTCGCGCAGGTCTGTTAGCAGCGACGACCCGATAAAAAGTGTGTAAAAAGGCGCGATTTTCAGGCGCGCAACGGTAAAAAACGAATCGAGGAGGAGAGGTAGTATCTCTCAAGTTGTTTTTTTTTGTTTGTCGTTTGGTGCGCGCGTTGCTAGGCAACGAAGAGTGTTGTGTATTGTGCGACGGAGAAAGAGAAGTGCCAATCACATTGCACCGTTTTGAACAGGTCAAAGAGCACTGTTCAATGTAATTGACAAGGGCGGCAAAATCTGTACTGCAACATGTTTGTTTTGACAGTTTAATTATTTATTATTATTTACGATTTATTTTATTTTTGTTTGCTCTATGTATAATATCATTTATTTTCAGAAACGGCAATATTTGGTTATGTATGTCTATGGAAAAGTGATTCTTTGGATTTTTACCGGACTATTTGAACGAGGTATTGTTGATACCCCTCTAAGGACTAATGGACTTGAAAACTGTAAACGGTAAAATTAACGCCGTAATTTTATTATGTAAATTACTGTTTTAATATTTATGTATTTAAATTTTAAGTGAAATTTTGTTATCCGCGCAATTGTTGCGTTCGGAGTTTACGTTTTCGGTAAGAAATTAGGAGACTGAAACGGTCCTTTTGGCCAATCACGGGCCACCATTTAAAAGTGAGTCTTACTGGTTATTTTGAGGAAACTAGTAAGAAAGGGAGTTCTACAATGGCCAGCTGAATGAGCGGCAACTTCGTGACGTCGGCGAATTTAAATCCTGAAAATTAGCTATCTAGCATCAGGCATCCCGGATAGTGGATGATAATTATGAACCATTAGGGAGTTCAGAACATTTAAATAGGATTTATCTAAAAAGATAAATATCATAGGAGTGATTAACGTGAGTAATAAAAGTGCCCAGATTTTTTGTGCCCTAATCTTATGCACGAATCACGAAACTCCCGTTTTTACGTCACATCGTCGCCGAAACTTATTATAAACATTGATTTCATGAATTAAATTGACTTTATAGAGGATTTAAATAATACTTGGACATAAATTTTACGAATTTACACATTAATTAACAGACTCAGTAGTCCTATAGATGAGAGGCTCTGAGCTCTGCCGATGATTTTGAACCTATCTAGCCGAGGTAAATTTGATTTAAGTTCCCTAAAAAAAAAACATTAATTAAAAACTGTGTAGTGTCAACGAACCCGAATTAAGACTTTTGAAAATATTTAAATGTGCGCAACATAACTCCTGGTAATTGAACTTTTATTGAATTACTATGATGTCACCGTTAAGTTAGGTTGTTGTTTTGGATATGAATAATAATTAAATATATTAATAAGATTGAAATCTTTTAAATCGTTTTTACATTGGAAATAAAATAATTCTATATTTAATATTCACAGTGTTGTGTTGTGTTATTTGTAATTCCACCTACTCCAGTGTGTATTTATGTATGTTCCATATCAATCAAATAACACCTAACTGTGACTTACCTTATGTCAACATTACCAGTGAAGAGTCACACAATTTCTTAAATTGTGTGACTCTTCACTGGTAATGTTGACATAAGGTAAGTCACAGTTAGGTGTTATTTGATTGATATGGAACATACATAAATACACACTGGAGTAGGTGGAATTACAAATAACACAACACAACACTGTGAATATTAAATATAGAATTATTTTATTTCCAATGTAAAAACGATTTAAAAGATTTCAATCTTATTAATATATTTAATTATTATTCATATCCAAAACAACAACCTAACTTAACGGTGACATCATAGTAATTCAATAAAAGTTCAATTACCAGGAGTTATGTTGCGCACATTTAAATATTTTCAAAAGTCTTAATTCGGGTTCGTTGACACTACACAGTTTTTAATTAATGTTTTTTTTTTAGGGAATTTAAATCAAATTTACCTCGGCTAGATAGGTTCAAAATCATCGGCAGAGCTCAGAGCCTCTCATCTATAGGACTACTGAGTCTGTTAATTAATGTGTAAATTCGTAAAATTTATGTCCAAGTATTATTTAAATCCTCTATAAAGTCAATTTAATTCATGAAATCAATGTTTATAATAAGTTTCGGCGACGATGTGACGTAAAAACGGGAGTTTCGTGATTCGTGCATAAGATTAGGGCACAAAAAATCTGGGCACTTTTATTACTCACGTTAATCACTCCTATGATATTTATCTTTTTAGATAAATCCTATTTAAATGTTCTGAACTCCCTAATGGTTCATAATTATCATCCACTATCCGGGATGCCTGATGCTAGATAGCTAATTTTCAGGATTTAAATTCGCCGACGTCACGAAGTTGCCGCTCATTCAGCTGGCCATTGTAGAACTCCCTTTCTTACTAGTTTCCTCAAAATAACCAGTAAGACTCACTTTTAAATGGTGGCCCGTGATTGGCCAAAAGGACCGTTTCAGTCTCCTAATTTCTTACCGAAAACGTAAACTCCGAACGCAACAATTGCGCGGATAACAAAATTTCACTTAAAATTTAAATACATAAATATTAAAACAGTAATTTACATAATAAAATTACGGCGTTAATTTTACCGTTTACAGTTTTCAAGTCCATTAGTCCTTAGAGGGGTATCAACAATACCTCGTTCAAATAGTCCGGTAAAAATCCAAAGAATCACTTTTCCATAGACATACATAACCAAATATTGCCGTTTCTGAAAATAAATGATATTATACATAGAGCAAACAAAAATAAAATAAATCGTAAATAATAATAAATAATTAAACTGTCAAAACAAACATGTTGCAGTACACTAAATCTTAGCTTTCAACATGTCCATTTTTTTTCATTACACTTTGTGTATCTACAATAAATTTTTTATGTATATATGTGTGTATTTGTATTGGAAATGTCAAATAGTATATCAAATTATTCAGGAACAAGTCTTAACATCATGCCGTTTCAAGACAAAAACACCTTGAACATCTTCAGTTTCAACATTAATGTCTGACCTACCACGCATGCTTGTACAATTGAAGAAGCTCACGAGAGGTCAAACAGAGGTTGATGCTGCTCTAGACCACCTTTCCCGAGTCCTGAATCCTGACTTCCAGAATGTCTTGTCGTTTGTCTGCAACTTGTCTCATTGCCGTGATGCACACCGTGGAAAACAGTGGACATTCTTTTCTTTCTAGTTCATAGGTTTCCACTTAACAGTGCTACACTTAAACATTTTAGATGCATTGTGTAGAAAAGTACATCCCAGATATCACAGTTTTTTTTTCTCCCTTGTTATAAACCTCTAATGTAATCCGTGTTTGTGTCCAGAGATTTAAAAATGTTCATTATTATATGGGCTAAATCTTAATATTTCATAGTTACATGGCAAATAACCTGCATGTTTGTCATGAAAGCTCAATTAATTTTAAGCTTTAAAATAATATGTTGGGAAGATTTAATTTTTACAAATATTTAAAAAACAGAAGTCTCTGTTATTGTTTTATCAACTGAAGTGTTACGATGTTGTAGATGTTGTCGTGGCTTGTTGCGGCAGGTTGACGATGTACGGGCAGACGAAGGCAGCCGATCTCACGTCGCTGCTGATGCTGCGCTCTGTTGCCACGGCTTTCGAAACACTGCTGCGACCGTCCGACCTCTCCAGCCACGACAAGAGTCCGGCGGAGAGCTTGGCCGGTCAGTGCCTCTCCCGTCACGGCTCTTCACACGTTTTACCATTGAGGCAGTCACCATATTGTATTGGCAGTTCCATTGAAGCCCCTAAGCTTAAGGCAAAGGAACCTCCAAAATGATATGTTGTTGGACACTCGGTGGACGTGAACTTGTGTGATGCAGGGCTGTTGGGTTCAAACCCATGAATCTTGCCTCATGCGTGCAAAGCCTTAGCGATCCACTGCTGCTGAGGACCTTGAATTTCCTGGAAATTGAATGATTCAGAATCTAATAGTTTTAGACTTGGCATTGATCATTTGTTTAACTTCCGTGGTGTTTTACTAGTTTTTTTACAGCAAAAATTTAATGGGCGTAGCTGTAATTTTTCTTAATTATTAAGATGTGATATAGTAATGCTTCACTTACGAATGTGACTTGAGGTTAACTGTGTGCAGTCATGGTTATGGATTTATTCTGATTGATGATTATCTGTTTGTAAGATGGTGGGGCAAGGAGTGTAATGAGCGAGACACTCACTTTGGGTTTCCACAGTTTTAGTAAAAAAAATAGCAATACATTCAGTTAAATAGGGTTATACTGTCAGTAGACACTTATTTATGGTCTTAGGAACATCAGCAAATAGTCAAACTAAAAAAAATAATATAAAAATTAATTATAGTTAAAGATGTTTATGAAATAATATTTTTAATGTTAATAAGCAGGATAGTATTACCGTGTTTTATCGTGTAATCGTCGCACTGTTATTATAGAACATCAAAATTTGGAGAGAAAAAATTTCTCGCATAAACGTTGTATGATGTTTTTAGATCCAGAGCGCTTTGTTTAGGTAGTTTTTCTATATAAAACAATGTATTTTAAAGTTGAAATCTTATATTTATTCGAATATTACCGCTTATTTAATTAACACAAATACAAAGTTGTCTGATGTGTAAATTTTCTTTTAAAGACGTTTTTTAACATTATATCCTTTATCTGTTCGTCTCCGTTGCAGCAGTGTACCGCTTATAAAACTGTAGCCAGCGCTATTTGGCATGATTCATGTTTGTTATGTTGATTACCGTATAGAGCACGCTCACGTAGTCGAATATCGATACAGACAGCTAATCAATTGGCATGCAACGAGCGCTCTGTCTAGTGCTGAGTTAACTACATTTAATAGCCAGCACTTTCTCGTGTGTACTACGATAGTTATGCGCTCCGACTCACGTTCGCGTCACAGTTTTGGTTTTTCTATTTAAAGTCGAACAAAATGTTTTTATTTGCATGACTTATTAATTTAAATTGTTTGGCGTGCTTTTGTATACCCTACTTTTTAAATGAACCTACTGTCCTTGAATATGTTTTGTTTTTATGAATAACTTTACTTAACAAAAAAAAGAGGGTTGTCTGTATAGTCGGTTTACGGACGATAATTTACGTGATAATGTCTTAAAAAAACATTGATGAAAAATTGCATAATTTCTAATTTTCAAATATTATTTACTGTTTTTGCCAATTTAATTTTAAATAATTTGTTTGAATACAATCACTAACAATTAGTTAAAAAGCCCGCCTTAATCTTTTTGATATTATAGAACATTTTCTCGCAATTGGGTGGGCCGGTTCATGCACGCTCGGCTCGGGTGGAACGTGACACTTGTTCGTGCGTGCAGCGGGCGTTCATGGATTTATAAGACGTTATCACGTCAAAATGCTACATCACAGGGCTACTACCCAGACTTGTCAGGAGGTGAAGCACGGTGACGTGGCTGGAGCGGGCGGGCGCTGGTTGCAGCGGTGATGACGGAGAGCCACACGGACGTGGACAAGGTCCTGCTGCACCTGGAGGCCAAGGAGTTCACGGTGGAGCCCAGCACCCTGCAGTCGCTGCAGCAGCTCATCCAGTGGGTGGCCGACCTGGCCATGAACCTGCTGGCCCGCCTCCCGGAGCAGCGCCAGGTCAGCACACGTCAGCACACACACATGTGGTGTCCGGGTCAGCCCGCCCGTTCTCTTTCTCTCTCTTTCTCTTTCTCTCTCTATTTCTCTTTCTTTCTCTCTCTTTCTCTTTCTTTCTCTCTCTTTCTCTTTCTCTTTCTCTCACACACACACGGGCCGAGTGTGTCTGTTCGCAAAAAAAAACAAAACATTTAACGGTACTCTGAGCAAAGATGAGTAGTTCTTTTCCTGGCAATTTTTTTTTAACGGTACCGAATTGGTCCGAAAATAGGCCTACCTTTTTTGCCAGTTTTGTCAAGAGTCGGCCTATAATGGGTCACTAGCCAAAATAGTATAATTAAACACATACATTTCAAGGAGAACCACTTATGGCATAAAAATGTTATCACATATACAATTCATTGACCTAAAATTACGCTGTACTTACGTGGAATTAGTAATTTTTCTAACTTAGAAATTTAGTAAACACACTTAACCCCCAATAACGTATCATATTTTAAGTTAAGTACACAGATATGGTCACTTGTAGCACATAGCTTTTAAAAGCTCGGTCTGGTTATTTTTGAACTGTGTTTAACAGGCTGCGGTAATTTTATTTGCTTGTAAAATGTGGTATTTACAGTAAACGGTTAGTAAAAACAGCATTTATGCCGTACGGTTATTTACCGTAGTATGCTTTATTTACTCTTCTACCAAAGGAAAGACAAAATGGCACCAGTGTTGGCAACTTGTAGTTGCAACACGAATAAACAAATACCGGTACATACCAACTGTAACAAGAACAATAAAATCTATTTGCAATATTGGCTGTTTTATGGTTGATTCATACACGTTTTACATGAAAGCATTTTGGGTTTTTTACGTCACAATTTCTATGAACTTAGAAAATGTAGCCATTGCCGTATAAAATGTTGGCACCACTACAAAAGAATGTGAAGATAAACGGAAATATGAACTCTCAAATATTTTTGTCAGTTCAATAAATACTAACTTAGTTGAAGTGTTACTGTGGTAATATGCTGATGATAATCATTTTAGTTAGTTAAAATTTATTTTTCCCTGATTTAAGTGTGCTGTAGAAGGGGTCGGCCTATTTTAGAGGTCAGCCTATTTTTTCACCAATACGGTAATTTTATTAGAGGGAAAATTTGTGAAAGTTTGTTTTCAGGACAAGTTTCAGAGATAACACCTGGTACAGATTTTTGAACCCATTCAAGGGTTTTTATTACACCTTTATCTTCACATCTCAAACTTATAATGTTATGGTTACAGTCCAGGTTTCGTTGTTGCCCTATGTATGACGAAAAGACTATGCGCCAGTTCAGTCTTTTGTACTCGGAGGTGATACTGCGTTAGAAGCACCAGCGACCGTTGACTTATCATTCCGCCTCACTAACACAAACAAATCCCTGATGAGGCGGGCAGCCTGTGATGTCCCACACAGACAAATAGTTTTGTCTCTAGTTCAGACTGTCATGCTGAACTAAGACAGTCTGCCTTTCTGTCTTCTCCCCACACCAACAATTTGGACCGTCAGGTTACGATCTTCAGTCCATCTTGCAATTTGGTTGAGTGCACAGTTGTTTTGCTTTGCATGTAAACAGAACGAAGACTGGCCTGCAAGGTAGACACGTACAATTCAGTTCCTCCTGGTAGACACCAGAACTGCTGGCCTGCCGGGCGGTAATTTGCTCTCCATAATGCTTGACCCTCTACTGGGGGGCAGCCGAGTCACTGGAGTTGCAGCTGCAGGTCGGAAGATTAACGAGGCTAAGTTGAAGTTGGTCCTCTTCGCCTGCTCTGTTTTTTGTTTTTGGCAGGGAAGAAGGATGGCAGTTGGGTCCTGGCCCGAATCCCACGGGGGTAGAAACCAAGGGGGAAAGGATCACAGATGGTGGCATGCCATGTTCCACACTCTGGTTTGCAACTGTTGACCATGGCCGAATAGAGGTGGAGAGGATACATTGGCACCTCTAGCAGGTTCTGATTAGTTTCCTGTTTCTCCATGGGTGTTAGTTGGTCGCCCTCCTGATTCTCTCCTGACGAAGTAGCGTCTGAATGCTGGGGAAAGGAGGGCTTCACTGGTTTCCCCGTGACCTGTGAGAGTTAGTAATGGTTAGGTGGTCTTGTTTTGGTGCCGCTCCACCACAGGGCAGCGGGGTGTGGGGTGGCTCAGCGGGCTGTTGCCGAGAGGCTTCTCTGGGGGAGCTGGGCCTCAGGGCAGCTGGCGGACCGTGCTGCCTGGTGCCGTGTGTCGGTGATGTCTCGCAGTCTAGGTGGCAGGGCTCCGAGGGCTTCCCGCCACTTTACTCCCTCTCCTAAGTCCAGGTAGGGTAGGAGCAAGAGAGAAGGGGTTAGATAGGTGGCCAAGGGCGGCCGACACCTGATTGACCAGTTGTGCGGTGCGATTGGTGTGCCTGCTGTTGGGGGCATTCCCGACCGACTGCGTGTGCTCGGTCGTGACTGTTTGTCGGGGGTACGCCATCCCACAGCTGTGTCAGTAGGGAACGAGGCAGGCTTGAGGGATGAACCCTGGGCTCTGAGCCATGTTACCTGTCCTACTCCTAATGTTCAGAAGGGGTCGCCGAAAAGCTTTGGTGGGTCAGAGACAGGTAACATTTAGATAGAAAGAAAGGTAATTGCCTACTGAACAGTGAAAGGTGTAAAGTCTGTGGCGAGGTGTTTATTGCAATAAGCAATATTACATTTGTCCCCAGATTGGCCTCTCTCTTGACGGGTGTGATGGCGGTGTCTGGAGCGACATCAGGTATCAGGAGTTGGCTGCTGGCGTAGGCCTTGCAGGGCGTCAGGGCGCGGGTAGTGAGAGCTCAGGAGGCTTGGTAGGGCTCACAGCCCTTGGACCACTCGTAATTTCTGCCCAATCATTGCCTTTTATATGGTCCTAGCCATAGAGAGATGTTGAGAGAGCATGAAGGGTTTAGGCTGTGTTTGGCGTGCTTCGAGTAAGTGGGCTTGGCTCACCCCTCTTCCCAAGGTTCTGGACGGGTGGTGAGCATCTGGCTATGCGGCAGGTTAGGAGGTTACCGGCTTCCAAGCGCTGGCAAGGCACTATGTGCATGTAGTGCGTGGCAGCAGGGGAACTGAGGTCAGTGCACGCAACGTGTATCCAACACATACGTAGGTAAATACTGTTACGACCTATATGGGGAGAACTGGGTTCGTAAAGGATAGCCCAATTAAGTTTTATTAATTACTAATATTTATATTACTAATAAATAATTGTACTTAAAAATGTCCGATCACCAATCGCTGGCACTTAAAAATGTTTATTCCCAAGTCGCTCAATGTCTGTCTAGTTCTGCAGTTCGCACTCCTCACTGGAGCTACCACGCGCCTGTCCACACACACAGTCTCGCGCCACTCAGTCGCACTCTCTCGATCCAGTCACTCCGCGTCGCGCCACTCTCGAGGGGGTCTCTCACCCTCTTCGCCGATGTCGCACTTCCCTTCACTCGCGGAACTCTTCGAACTCTCGGAACTCGCTCACAACCTGTCGCGGCCCTCCCACAAAGGCCGGCATCACTGCTTAAGTACCGGTGACGCCCTTCTCGAACCGACGAGAGCGGATGTGACGTGTCGCATCATCATAGGCCGACCCGACACCTGAAAGTCAGGTAAGGCGGCGCCTATTCACACCATTCCGTGAGGCAGCCTGCGGAATTCCCAAGGCCGCTGGGCGATAGATAACACCGCCAAGGAAGGACGATACGCGGATTGCAGAGGGGGGAAGGGGGTAGCGACGACCCTGTAATCCAGCCAGCCGCACGTGGCATGCCTTTCGTCAGTGGACGGCACGTGACGTCAGTAGTCGTGCAGAACAGTCAGCCAACTCCGAACCTGGCGTCGTGGTCTGGTCTCTCACCTTCGTAACAATACAATTTTGTTACAAGGCTGTAAATTTTATACAAAGATAAAGCAAATTATTTTTCATTTGTCACTATTATATAACTGAAAAGCTTACCTCTCCAACACGTCATGTTATTTGATACGCCATAAAATACAATAAGAGAGCTAACAATTTGCTTTGCTACAGCAAGCAGCAGGGATTATTATTTTGCAAGTGTCTGTTGCAAAAGTGTTTGATGCCGTAATAGGAACGTGCAGGTGTTGTGTTGGCAGCAGTGCGAGCTGCTGCGGGACCACAAGGCCCTCAACACGCTGCGGGAGCTGCTGGTGATAGTGCGAGTGTGGGGGCTGCTGCGGCAGAGCTGTCTGCCCGTGTTCGTGCGCAGCTCGGAGAGCCTGGACGTGCTGGCTCTGCTCTTCAAGCTGCTGTCGCGGCTGGTGCAGAGCCAGGAGCCCGACGACAACCTCCTGGGTGAGTTCGCCCGCCGGCCCTCGGGCAGTCTACGAGCTTCTTGGCTTGGACGTCACTCCCTCCCATTTGAATGTTTGAACTCCTATAAGAAATATGTTCACATAGCTTGGCTTGGCTTGGTGAATAAGTCACCGACGATTCGGTCGACATTGCAGTCGCCATCATCAGGGAGCAGTTACCTACTGAACGTCGGTGAATTATTCGCCAAGGACACGGCTAAAACCCAGAAGCCAAGCTACTTCAGACAATGGCCGCGAAAGCCTGCGAACATTCTTCACTATACCTAAACGTACCAGCCCTCGTTCATTAGTGTCAGGCAGTCGACAAGGTTCTTGTCTTGGACGTCATTCCTTATGATTTACCTTCCCCCCTCCCATTTGAATGTTTGAATTCCTAAAAGAAATATGTTCAATAGCAAGGCTTCTGGGTTTTAGCAGTGTCCTTGGCAAATAATTCACCTACTTTTCGGTCGATATTGCAGTCGCCATCATCAGGGAGCAGTTACCTACTCAACTCCCTGATGATGGTGACTGTAATGTCGACCGAAACGTCGGTGAATTATTCGCCCAAGGACGCGGCTACAACCCAGAAGCCAAGCTACTTCAGACAATGGCCGTGAAAGCCTGCAAACATTATGTTCATATACGTACATATTTTAGAGATCTTTATCCACACTTCATAATGAAACTTGGTGATTAGAAGCAATGTACAGTATACTCCCTATTTTCCGGGATAATGACTGGCAAGGGGTCCACTAATAACTGAAAAACACAGTTTAAGCAGTGTTAAAAAAAAAATTGAAATTTTTTTTATCCCAACTATATTTAGACAAACAAAGTAGCACCTGTCATTCAAAATAGTATTAAGTTTCAGCTGGCTGGCAGCTGGGGGGAAACGACTAGGTCGCCCCCAAAAAAACCAGTGCCCCTAAACACCACAAGCGGACACAACCGTCCAAGCGCCCAACCCCCGCATGGTAGACTCTTTCTACTCTGACCAAATCTTCTTCCTGAACCATCCTTCTGTTCCTGTAACCAACCTGCTCGTAATTAATGCATGAAATTTTGCATCCCGCATGAAAGTGCCCAGGGTTTTCCCTCTCTCTATGGAGGTTTTACCTGGGTCCAACTTATCTAGTTATAGTCTAGTATTAAGATAGGGGAGTTAGTCATGGCGCCAATCGCAGCCATGGCTGGCCAATCCCCGAACAAGCACACGATGCATGCTCCCTTGTCTGCATGGCTTAAACCCAGCATGAATAGGCGTAAAGGCTTCAGCCTGGGACGCACCTAGAGTCTTCCCTAACCCAGACCCTCCCAAACAAAATACACTTAGTTTTAATTAGGTTAGGAAAAAAAAAAATCCTGTCATTCAAAGTAATGCTATAATTTGTTCCAGTAAAAGAGAGTGCTAGTCGAAACAGAGCTAGTCACATACTTTTTTTCCCATAAGAGAGTATGTACTTTAATCAAAATATTTCATTTTTAAAATAGGTAAATGTGATTGCTACTACCAAGACACTACTCCTGTTAAAATTAATTTACAATACCAATACGTATCTAAATACATTTTAAGTACATTTAAATAAATACAGATGCGAAAAATGTTGCGTGTGTTTTAAATAACAGTGGGTTGCTGACTATAACTAGGGGGAGGAATTTGCTACTCAATTTCTTTTCTTTCTTCTCTTATGCCACACACGGTTTCATTTTCTATGAGTCAAGCGCCAGAAATGTTGGAATTCTGAGGGAAAGATGAGCATAGCTCGTGTGTGGTAAAATAAATATTTTTATGGCCCTGATAAATTTTTCTATTTAAGAAATTTTGAGATTTGTGGGTTTTTCCAGCAGAAATACTGTTATTTGACTAATAAACATAGTTTCCCTAGTTCATGTTATTTTTATTATTTTTATTTTATTTTTTTAAATAATATCTGATGCCATAATAACTTACACAGTGTTTATTAACGGTAAATGGCTTTCACATGGGCCTAAAAAAAATTTATTTTTACAGGGAATATACTATATGATACTGCGTGGTGTTATGGCTTTCGTCACTGGCATTCAGGTTTGTGGGAAAGGGGGGGAGGGTTATGTTGGCAGTACTTATTCTCATGCGGAAGGTTGAACAAGGGGAGGGAAATGTTAAGGGGGGAGGGACAAGGCAGTTTGTGTCTCCGAGACGGATGAGCTGGCCTTGAAGAACGTTACTTTGGGGAGGGAGGGGTAAGCGAAACGTCGTCAAGATGCCATCGCTGCCGCCGGCCTGACGAGACGTGTTTCTCGCGCTCCCACTTACTTCGCAGAAGCTACCACCGCCGCATTTTTAAAGGGATACCTGATTTTTTTTCTCCTTATTGAAACATAATTGAAAGTATTACTAAAACCCATACAAAATACATCCTGTGCATAAAAATATTATATATTTTTGTAAGCTTTCATTGTGATTTTTTTTTTCAAATTTATTCTGCTTATTTATATTTTTGTATCAAAATTTCTGATTTTTCGACGGTTCCTGAAAATGAATTTTTTAAAATCTCTGCTTCGTTAAATCCGAGTTAATAAAATCGGGGTTCTGATGTTTTACAGTTGTTTTCATTGATGGAATAATATAGATCAAGTACTAACTTTTGTAAAAACCTATTTTCAGGAAATTATCTAAAGTGGGATTTTCTCAATAGAATTTTTTTCTCAAGAGAGTTTTATGTAATTGTTATGTACTGAACAGTTAAGTCATATGTATTTATTGAAACCACGTGGAGAGTTATACAGCCAGTTATCCTTTGTAATCATTGATTAAGCTCTGATGGTTTTTAAAATCAAATACACTATTGAAATCAGTCTCTAAAATGGGAGGGAGGTGGGGGGATTGGAAATCAGACTCTGTAGAAAATTTATAGGTGATTTGAATGATATGAAGTATTTTTAGACAATAAATGGCGAAGAAGAAAAGAGGACTGTTAAGAAATTTAGAAAATTTCCTGTAGAATTTGCATGGTGTCTTATCTCTGAGGCAGAAAATATCTCTTGAGGCAGCAAATGAATTAATCCTTTAAACATATATTTCTAGCCAGGCCTGATATGTTTAAATACCTGTTCCAATTTTTTCTCCAACATAGCTCTCCAATTCCTCGGATCATGTGACTTTGTTGTTTGCAATGAATTCAAAGGACTGGAGCAAACAGGAAATTAACGATGGTGAACGTGGCTCAGCATAGGAGTTCAAAGGGTTAAGTGCCGGGGCTATACCTGTTTTTTATAAACAAACTATTAAAATTTTCTAAATCTTAAAATATTTTAACATTCATCAATTACAAAAAGAATGCAAACAGTTGGTATAAGTTAATGTTGAAATACTCAATTAGTCTCCCACGTAATCTCCATATTAATTTGTATTTAATAAAAAAAAAAATAACGGGAACACATACACGTACCATGAGTGGGAGGTTGGGTAATTGTGAAGCACGTGCGTGATAAATATTGAATCATTAAGTTGGCACTGGTGGGAAGTGGAGGAACGGTGTGGTAACTGCGTTACGAGCCGCCGCAGGAAGTTGTGGTCCGCGAGTGTGGAGCTATCAGCGGGGCCAGGAAGCAGGAGCTGATACTCTGGCGCAGCCCTAACTGCCGTCAGTTCCACCACGGGCTTGCCCTCGGAGAAGCAAGAACCCTGCGTCCTCGGAGTTTTCTGGTCTATCGTGACCTGGCGACATGAAGCAGGAGTGCTGCGAGAACTCGGAGAACAGGAGGAGAGCGGTAGTGGTGGCCGGCATCCTCCTGTTCATCGGGGTGTTCTCGTTCGCGTACTGGTTCGTGGCGTTCCCCCTCGTGTGGTCCGCGCTCCCCCCGCACGGCTGGCCGTCCTTCTGGTTCAACATCTACTCGGGAGCGGCGTTCCTGCTGTGGGCGGGCGTGGTCACGCTGGCCCTGCTCCTGCTGTGGCGGCACCGCGACAAGGCCGCGCCCCTCCCCCTCGTGGGGGCCACCTGGGGGGCGTGCGGGCCGCAGTACCCCACCCGGCCCGCCCTCGTGCAGCCCCGGGACCCGCCCGGCGACGACCTCTCGTCCCAGGACGACTCCTCCACGCAGTCGGCGCAGACGGTCGTCCCCAACGACCGCTGCGGGGAGAGCGCTCCGGTCGACATCACCCGGAAGGTCATTCCGGCCAAGAGCAACGCGAAGAAGATCTCGTGCACCGAGTCCGAGTCCAGCGTCGACGCTCTGACCGCGGCATCGCCCGGCTCCGCCCCGGGCGTGATGCTGCGCAAGAAGCCGGGTCTGAAGCTGGAGATCCCCGGTCGGGACTCTGCCCCCCCGGCGCCCTTGTCCCCGAGAGAGCTGTTCTTCAAGGACCTGCTGAGGAGGGCGGAGCAGGGACCGGCGCGGGCCCGGTCCCAGGAGGTGCGCCCGGCTCCTCGCGGCCGGCCGGACGGTCGCAAGAGCGTGCCCGCCGGCCGGCCCCCGAGGGTCGTGGGGCTCGGCCCCGAGGCGGGCCGCGCCAGGACCGGCTCCGAGGAGTACTTCATCGCGCAGGTGTCCCCCACCACGTCCAACACCACGGAGGTGCACCTGTTCATCTCGGACAACACCGGCGGCGACACTGCCCCGGCCATCCGCTGGAAGTTGGTGAGCGACGGCGGTCGTTCTCCGCCCGCGGCCACCGCCACTGAACAAACAGTCGAGGACAGTGTTTTCTGATCCTTGAAGTTATCATGTTTCATGTTTAGGGGATACGTTATACCTCTATACATATTTATTGTTCTTGGTATGTATTTCTGTGTGTCAGAGACTAGAATGAGATATTTATATGAATGAATATGTACTGTCGGAAGTGATTCTTCGTAGTGAATAATTGAACACAGCTATTCTTTACTGGGTACGTCTGACTGATATACATTTGTCCGATATGTGATTTGATTCTTAATAAGTTTTATTAAATCTGTTGTATCTCCTTTTAACACTCAGCAATTTTTTATTACTCTGCTCATCGAACAAAACTTTAATCATCACTTTCTATGTTTATTTTAAAGGTTCCTTCGTCATTCCATTACTCGTTCCATGTTTTCCAAAGCTTAAAAAAATGTTTAATAGTAATTAAAATATTGTAGTTTTCTGGTCTAATTACTGTTTTATTTTTGTGTGCAGTTATTTTTTGGGGAATTAGTATACTACAAATTTGTTGTATTTTTGTGAATTTTTTTATAATTAAAGTAACTTGAAAATTTTTTTTATATTTTTTGTATTAGATATTAATTTTATTTATTTCATTGTGTTCTGTTTAGCTTAAAGTGTTTCATTTAGTTAATTTTCATAATTGAGGTACCTATATTTTTCTTGAAAACATTTTGATGTGTTTTCCAGTGAACACCACTTGCATAGAAATTGTCTCATACTCAGAATTTGAGCTTCTGTATTAAACTTCAAATAGTAAGCTCACCATTTAAATGATTTCTTTATTTAACATCTGCTGTGTTCTGTCAACTCATATTTATGTTTAGTGTTATCTCCTTTTGTAGTTACTAACAAACATGTAGCATTGTCACTGCTCAAAATTATGACTGACTATAGTGGTTTTGACACGTATCAATCTTCCTCCCATGGGTAAAGTTTTATTAAAATTAATGTTTAATGGAATCATTTCTGAAACACTTCTCAAAATGGTAGTTGCTTGGCTTCTAGGTTGTAGCCGCGTCGAAGGCGATGATTTTACTGTCATTTTAGTTGTTGCAATTGCCATCATGAGGGTAGCAGAGTAGGTAACTGCTACCCTGAAGATGGCGACTGTAAGGTCGACCGAAACATTAATGAAACCTTCCCCTTTAGACGCAGCTACATCACAGAAGCCCAGCAACTCCAGAAAATGGCAGTGAAAGCTTGCAATATTTATCATTTCTTAAAATCTTTTTCAGCCTGTCATTTATTCATATAACTTACTTGAAGTGCGGAGTATTTGCAGAACATTATTGAGCAAATCATTATACTTTGGATCAGGTTGGGCTGATTTAAACCACAATGGTTTAAAGGTTTAAACCAAATGGTTGTTTAAAAAAAAAGATATGTTTTTTTTTTAAATAATTATTTCTAAATAGAATATTTTAATTTTTATGAAAGGTCTAACTCCACTCTAATAACTACAATAGTTTGTTCATTAATGTATCTTGTGATTTACAGGAACAAAAAATTACATATTAATCAAGATCTCATCATTTATATTATTTGAATAAGTTATAAATTATAACCAGCCTAATACTCCTCTAAAACTTTATATTTTTATGTGGGGAATCCTCAATTTTACTGAAAATCCCCATTCTATGGGAAACACCCATTCTATGCAGGATCCTCCTCATGTGGTGAAATACCTACCCTCTCCGTGGAAACCCATTTAATCAAGAAACCTCATCCTGTGAGGAAATACCCTTTCTGTGGTTAGGTCCCAGTCTGATGTGCAAATTTTCTGGACTTCAGTCCTATGATGTTATAACATTTCTGGTTCAACATTAGTGGCAGAAAGCGAGATGTTCTATGGCTTTCATTTGAAGAAGTTAAGAAGGAATTGAGAAAAGGTGTGAGAGCCAAATGTAAAAAAATGTGGCACTTAACTGGAAGTTCAAGTTCTCAGAATGAAAAATCACATATCTAAATGTGAAAGTTCAGCTATGCAAGTTGATGAATATGATGCCGGTGAGATCCATCAAGTGTAATACTATTGTCTCTTGGTTTAAACAGAAAATATGGTTGTGTTAAATTTGCTACATATTGTAATTAATATGGAACCAAGTCATTTAGGAATATAGGTACACCTATCCCTCACTTAGCACGATTAATACGTTCCCCAAAAAATGCTCGTGTTATTCGAAATCGCGTATTCTGAAGCATTAGTTTCCATAAAAAGCAAGGCTAATTTATTTAATGTGTTCCAAAATTGTGTAGGAAAATATACTTTACGTAATATAAATGCGTTGAATAACACTCAACTATAAATATGTTACACCATTTATCTTTATATGCCTCCCATCGCACTTTGTGGTTATGTACTTTATTGTCAGTCGGCTGGCTGACTTGCCCGCCCGGGCGTGACCTTCAACTCACGTTGCATACCTTTACAAATCATCCTTACTGCCAGTGAAACCGATATTACTGTCCGGATAATTACATTTCAATTTTTCAAAAATTGAAAGTGCTTGTTCACGTATCACCACCTAGTTCACACCAATCCTGTCAGGCCAGTGATGATTTTTTTCATTGCAACATTCATATAACAAACTTTTCCACGTAAATCATCTGTTCAATTCTGTTCCGGTATCTAATGTCAAATATATTCCCGCTAGTACAACCAACAGCATCAGACTTATATATATAAACTTTTGGTAAGAGTCCTTATTTCGTATGATTGTGCGCACAGGTGACTTGCTTAAAACTTAACTACGACCAACATAAGCGTGGTCTTCATGACAATCTAAGCGCCGTAATACTTCTAGTTTGGTCTGAAATACTTGAACACGATGCATTATGAGTGATCAAGCACGTACAGTTACCGGCAGCTGAATGGGCAGACGTTGCATTTGTATGAGTGAATTCCCTGCCTCTGGCTAGACTCAGTTCACGGCCCGGTCTGTGGCCAGGCGACAACGGTACGGCACGGCAGCATACGCGTGGATGTAAAAACATTTGGTCCTTTACGCTCCATAGCCGCAATTTAACTTGCCATAGCTGATGTTTGTACAACAGCCGATAGCATAGACAACCCTGCGCGCGCATCTCTTCCCCCCTTGTTTGGCTACCTGTATCCCACGGCACATCTGTTTTACAGAAGTTGAAACAGACTTCGTGGCGTCGTGCTCGGCATTTTTTTTTCCTGCCGAGATTTTCTGCTAACTAAAATTTACAGACGTGCTATTCAAGACTGAAGCAGTAAAATTTACATAGCGCTAAATGAATCCGCGCAATCTGAAGATGTGCTAAGTGAAGTTTTCATTCTTAACTTTAAACAAGTCACATATGATTATATCAGTAAGCTTGCTCATATTTTATTTTGCTTTAGACTGTGTTTACATTTCAAGCGTTGTATTCAATTTTGACTTTTATTAATGATTTTGATAGCCTAAAATAAAATTTTATGATTATTAAGGATTTTGATAGACTAAAAAAAATTTTTTTTAATGTTTAATATTATTCTGATATTATTTCTAAAGAAAATTGTCATGGTGTATCAATGACAGTGCAGTATCGACACTTGCTGCATAGTTTTAAATTCTTAATTTCCACGCGTGATCCCAGCTTTATGCAGTCAGCACTGAAAACCAGGCTGTAGCAAAGCATGTAACTAAGTTTTCTATAATAGGTTTAGAGTTATTAAGAGAGTTAAACTGTCTTCATTTCTAATTTTTTTTCCCCTCTTTGTATTTTGGAACTAAATTAATAAGATAAACATTTCTTTTTCGGACTGCATTACAGCTTCCACAAGCAAAATTCATACATCCATCATATCATCTGCGACTTCGTCAAATGAAAATATTGAGTCAAAATATACTTTTGCAGGAAAAAAAATTTAAAAAGAACATATCAACGGATTCCTACATAGTTTGATCAACACCAATGCAGAAAAAGTCTTTGCATCAGCAAGTAGCTCGCTGTATATTTGCAACAAATGCATCCTTATGTAGTGTCGAACATCCACAGTTTGTGAAACTCATGCAACAGCTTCTCCCAGGCTACACCCCTCCAAACAGAAAAGATAATATTGGTCCATTACTAGGTGCTATTTATGAAGAAGAAAAGAAAACTTGTTCCCTTACTCTGGAAAATGAAAGTGCGTGTCTTGGGTTTGATGGCTGGTCAAATGTTCATAATGAACCAATAATATCTGCTACAATTACGACTAAATCGGGTAATGTATACTAATTGACACATCTGGCCATGCTCACACTGCCAGTTACTTGACAGAAGTGGCTGTGAACAGCATAAAAATGTGTGAGGAGAACTTCAGGTACAAAGTTCGCTCGATTGTTACTGATAATGCTGCTAATGTGTCGGAAGATAAAGAAGATTTGAATATCATCACTTACGGATTTTCAGCTCACATATTAAACTTGTTAGCAAATGACTTGAACATTTCTAGTGTGACAGAACATGTTTTACACATAATAAAATATTTCAGAAACAACCATTTTGCTAATGCATTTTACAGAAAATATGATGTTCAAAAATTAATCCTCCCAAATGAAGTTTGTTGGAATGCAATGGTAGATTGCCTTGAGACATACCTTGAAGGTTGAGGAACTCTGTTACAGAATTGTGAGGAACATTGTGACACTATTGCTAAAGTAGTACAAAACCAAATTTCTAACATGGCTTTGAAACAGAATGTAGAGGACTTACTTTCTATTTGGAATCCTATTGCCATAGCCCTTGATGAAGTTCAGAAAAATACATGCACTATTTCTGAGTCAGTGTTCATGTGGAAAAATCTTCTAATGAAAATGGAAGCCACAATGAATAAAAATGTCACAACAAATTTCAATAAAGCCATCATATGGCATTTACACCTGCTAATTTTTTTTTTTAGCTTATATGCTGGATCCAAAAGAAAAAAAATCATCACTTGGTGTTGATTTGACTGAAGAAGAAAATCACATAGCATTTGAGTTTGCAAAATCAAGGTACTCAATGAGTTCACTGCTTCCATTAATTGTTCAATTTCAATCAAAACAGTTTACTTTTCCAAAAATGGCTTTTTGAGGATGAAGTTACATCACAGTTACAACCTATGAGTTGTGGAGAAATCAGAAGAATGACATGGAGATATTTAATGATAAAGATTTTTTTTTTCTGTTGAACAGTCACGAACAGCACAAGCTACTTCAGCAAGTGTAGAGAGAGTCTTCTCATCATATGGATTTTTGCATTTTAAACATTTAAAGTACGTAATAAAGGCATAGAGAAAGCATCCAAACTTGTATTTCTTTTTAAAGCATTCAACGAACACAACCAACAGTGATGTGATGTGACGTGACCTGCAATAAAAACAGGAAAGAACTAACATATTGTTTTTAACTGGTTGATACTGATATTTTGATTTTAATAACTGATAATCTAAAAGCTTTTATGGCCTCTAGGTTTGATGAGTTTATTCAGTTGTACACATTGTAGTACTCTGTCACCAATTATTTTCTATTAGTTTTTTAACAATATATTTGACATACTTTTATGCGTTAGAATCATAATTGGGTGTACATATCTTATAAAATTCACATGTGAGACAATTGGATGGTCTTAAAATGAAATATGAGTATGTTTTAGTTGCCGTCAGTTAAGAATTGGGGGTAAAATTATTAATCAACCTGAATTACAATATATTTAGTTTGAATGTGATGAGAACCAAAATAACTAATGTAGTAAAAAAAAACGTGGTTTTAATGTTAAAACAAAACCGGTTTTTTTTTCTTTCCATTGGTTTTTTTCAACCCTGCTTTGGATATAGTATCTGTACTAAAAGCAACCCTTCTGATGGTGATTGACAATGACCAATGAGGTCAGTAAAGATTAGACACACAGATCAATAAAACTTTGTACAGTGGACTTGTACTTTGTACAGGTCTTTAATCGGGCACGCTTGGGACCTTTGCCATGTGGAACCAGCATTTTACTGGATTCCAGATTACTGAATGTCTGTATAGTTTAAAGGAGACTACCAAAAGTGAAATACAACCTGCTATAAATAGAGACAAGATTTTATGGTTTTATTTTAGGTCAACTTCGTTTTTAAAACGTTAGATTTTGGTGCTATTGTTTTTATTTTATATCTTGTCGTGATTCATAAAATAATGTGAATTATTAACAAATACTTAACAAAAAATATGTATTTAAATTCTGTACTTAAACAATAAAATCATTAATAATGAGCATGGCTAGAACAGAACAACTCGAAAAAATAAAAATTAAATTTCTAAGTTTTTATGTTTTGAAAAATTCATTTATGTAAAAACTTTTAAAGGGTTTCTAATAATAATTGCAAGATCAAACAACGTACTATTAATTTTTTCCGATTCATTTAGTTCATACATATAGGAAAAACAATTCCCGATGAATTAATTACACTTACCTAATTAATTAATTTTATGATAAAATATAACATTTGAATTAAGTGTTGTCTAATTACTAATTTATTTCATGTTTTTAGTTACTTTTTGGTGCTAAAATGTGTTTTAACTTGCATTTCGGTGTTTAATGTTTTATTACCAAGCTCTGTGGTGTTATTTCTGTCTTATCGCAATTGTACCTAGCTATAAAACAGCAAACATGTGGGAAACGGACAGTAACGATAAACTCTGAGTGAATTAAACGTGCCACATGAATAGCCCCAAAAAAAAATCTGAATGCAAGCGACCGGATTGGTGACGGATTGAAAACGTACCATGTAACTCTGGGATGAACACCTTGACCGTGTAACGTAACCGTGGAAGCATTTCCCTCAGAGTGATGGCGATGATTTAATTAGATTTTATTTATTTATTTATGTTAAAAGATAACATTTGAATAAATTTTTGTCAAATTACTGATTGATTTCAATGGTTTTTAGTTACTTTTTGGTGCTAAACTGTGTTTTAACTTTAGTTTCGGTTTTGTATGTTGTATTACCAAGCTCTGCGGTGTTATTTCTGTCTTATCGCCATCGTCCCTAGCTCTGAAACAGCAAGCACTCGGGAAACCGACGGCTACGATGAACTAAGAGCCGCGTGAATGCAAGCGACCGGGTGACCGAGGGATGAAGGCTGGCGTGCTTGTTGCAGACGACTGCTGCCTGCTGCCCAGCCAGGTGCTGATCCCGCAGCTGCGCTCGCCCTGCAAGGTGGTGGCCGTCGCCTCGCCGCCCCTCTTCTTCCTGGCCCTGCCCGTCCAGGTGAGGCCCCCTCCCGCCTGCCATCGAGTTGCGTTACACTTACTTTATGAAGTACAATATTCAAGTAAAAAAATTTGGTTGTCTGTAAAGTCGGTTTACGGACGGTAGTTTAACGTGACGTCATAACAAAACATTGATGAAATGATTGCATACTTTTATGAATAAAATTGAAACATTTTTATTGAATTATCACTATTTTGTATGGATACAAAGAAGGAGTGAAATGAAATCTACAATTTAATTGATAAATTTACTTTTATTTGCAGTCATTAATTCAAATATGTTTATTACTTTAACGAAGAGATTATTTTAACTATATCTTTTATACATGTTTGCTATTTAACTTCTTCCAATCTGTATTATTCTGTTAAGGATAGGACGATGATAGGAAAAGTAGGAAACGAATGGGAGTGTTTCAAGTTTAATGTGCCTCGAAAAAGTCAAATTGATGGTTGTTCAATCGAGTGGAAGAGAGATAGATGCGGCGCAAGCGTACAATGAGTGTAACGGGACACAGCATAATGGGACAAGGTGCGTTACGGGACACTTTCGTGTGTGCAGCCGGCGTTCATCGATTTATTAGACGTTGTCACGTCAAAAAAAGTTTTTTAACATTTGTAATGTTTGAAATCAGTGGTTCTCAAATTTTTTCAGCCGGCGACCCACCATTTCTTATAGGAATACCTCCACGGTCCATCGGTCCATGGTGGAGTAAAAAACCTTATTTGTATCGTATCCGTTCCTTATGTATGTATCTTTTACCATCAAATATTGCAAATATATATGCTTTTTTTTTAAGATACGATTGATTATTGATAAACAATTTGTGTACTGATTTGTAAATGGTTGACAAAATATAAGCAATTTTGTAGCAAAAAAGTTATTTATTTAACAATAGATGTGTGTTTGAACACAATTCGGTTTGTTTTGATTTTTCTTATCTTTTCTGGTGGTTTTATTCGATGGTTTCTGTTAGTTTTAGGATTGAGTCGCGACCCACAGTTAGGGAACCGCTGTTTTAAATGATTAAGTGATGAACCAATTTGGTCCCTATTTATAACATCGTTCAATAAAAAATATAAAATAACCATGCATAATATTAATATTGACCATTCATAAAAGTAAACGGAGTGCCACCAATTGATTCGTTTTTTTTAAGTAGCCAACTTTATTGAAGCAAAAAAACATACAGCACAAATAAATAAAATAATTTCATGAGTGAAACTTGGGTTTCCAATGTTTAAAAGCTTTGCGAAAAATGTGAAGCTTAAAATAGCAAATTTCCGGGTGAAGTCAGACGAACACTAAAAAAAACGCTTAGATTGATTTGCTTAGTAAAAGTTTCGCACAGGCGTTTTGAAGTCTCAAAACTAGTTTCCAGCAGCCATAAGCACTTTGCTGATGGCATTTTATTTCTTTGATGTTTATAGTAGTGTATTAAGTATAAATCAACTTACATTATGTGGAAATTATCTCTGAAAGTGGGTTAGCTATCTAACTGAAGAATTGGTACAGTCCTGCAAATAGTATAGTTTTTTTTAATTGTTTTTAACTTTTCTTATAAATAACAGAGCCTCCATGTTGTAGATATAGTTGTGTAAATAATTTATTTAAATGACCTGAAAAAGTCTTGAAATAGGTTCACCAGGTGTTTTTAGACACCCTAATTGCACCTTAAAATTTCTATCACGATTCATTTGTACTCAAAGCATATTAGTTGGAGGGAGGTGGAAAGTGGTACTAGAAATAATTGTATGCTTAAGTTTTGTTTTCAGTTACATTACTGGAATTTGCTCATTTTCAGTACATGACAAAGTAACTCTAGTATGTAGATGATGTTCATGTCTGTATTATCTCAACCTAAAGCTATGTCTAATACTAATATTAGAAGCGCACAAAATTTGGGGCTGTTAGGAACTCCTTGCAAGCACTTACATGGTGGTCATGAAGTTTATGGTTGTGCTTGAATAATATTTGCTCTGTGTGTCTTGTCTAAGGACCGTTTAGTGGCTGTGAAGTTCCTTTGTGCTCTGTGTGGTTAGTGGTTCTTAGTTTCATTTGTCAAGGCTCTTGTTTCTCAGGCCATGTAGGTTTTTTTTCCCTCTTATTTTTTTTTTTTCCTTTTTTAAAAAGCCTTTTCTCAAATTTCTCAAACGTTCCTTGTATTTGTTGTTATGCCACAAATATTTTGATCAGATATTCACTTAGAGTATTATCAAGGGTGTAAAAAGTTGTGTCAGAAATGCTATTACGAATATTTGCGCACCTTTATACACCCTTGATCATGGCCCCCTCCCAAAATTTTACAGTCACGTGCTACATTACAATTGCATGGTTATTTCTTACCCACACTTTTTTTTAGAATGTTATTTAACATGAAAATACACAGTACAGTAGAACCCTGTTATAATGAATCTGAAGGGACTAGTTTATATGTTCACTATAGAGGGGAAACTTTATATCTGGGAAAACTTTTATATTGGCAATACATACTCAAAAGCATAATCTTAACTACACATAGAACTAAGCCAAGAAAAGAACGAATGAAAATACTCAAAGCAACAGTTTTATGAGCAAATGCAGATATTATTTTTAATACACTACACATGTACAAACTTTCTATTAATGGTTCTTCGACATCGGCGTATTTTCCTTTTTTCAGGGGTTTAATACTCTGTGACGTATTCGCAGCTTGAGAAAGAAGATGGTTCAGCTTGTTTATTATTGTATTTAATGTGGATGTTGCAATTCCCAGTTCCTTTGATACTGAGGTGAAGTTGGCTTTATCCCAGATTTATTCTGATTCCCCTCCATTCCCCCACTCCAACTACCAAGCGCCAGTGGGCGGAGCTAAATCACAGGATGCCGCAGCAGTGGGCGGAGCAAGCCCGCTGAAGAGCACAACAGAGGGCGGAGCTTAAGTACAGGGTGCCGCAGAAGTGGGTGTATCTTAAACACAGGTTGTACAAAAAATAATTTCAGAATTTCCGTAATTAAATTTTCATAAATATTTAACATCATATCTAATCACAAAAAAAAAGTAGATTATGGTGAACACACCCCTTAAAGCAATAGCCCCGTACAGAACTGCCCAAATGCCACTAAACCATTTAACATGACATAATCACGAAATTTGGATTATTACAATTTTTTTAAGGTAGAAAGAAAGTATGAAGATATGAAGCTGATATGTTAATATGTTGAATGAAGTGTCAGCTTCAATCCCAGATTTTAATTTTCGAGCAACACCCCGTACAGCACTGCCCAAATGCCACTAAACCATTTAACATGACATAATCACGAAATTTGGATTATTACAATTTTTTTAAGGTAGAAAGAAAGTATGAAGATATGAAGCTGATATGTTAATATGTTGAATGAAGTGTTAGCTTCAATCCCAGATTTTAATTTTCGAGCAACACCCCGTACAGCACTGCCCAAATGCCACTAAACCATTTAACATCACATAATCACGAAATTTGGATTATTACTTTTTTTTTAAGGTAGAAAGAAAGTATGAAGAGATGAAGCTGATATGTTAATATGTTGAATGAAGTGTCAGCTTCAATCCCAGATTTTAATTTTCGAGCAACACCCCGTACAGCACTGGCCAAATGCCACTAAACCATTTAACATCACATAATCACGAAATTTGGATTATTACAATTTTTTTAAGGTACAAAGAAAGTATGAAGAGATGAAGCTGATATGTTAATATGTTGAATGAAGTGTCAGCTTCAATCCCAGATTTAAATTTTCGAGCAACACCCCGTACAGCACTGCCCAAATGCCACTAAACCATTTAACATCATATAATCACGAAATATGGATTATTACAATTTTTTTAAGGTAGAAAGAAAGTATGAAGAGATGAAGCTGATATGTTAATATGTTGAATTAAGTGTCAGCTTCAATCCCAGATTTTAATTTTCGAGCAACACCCCGTACAGCACTGCCCAAATGCCACTAAACCATTTAACACCACATAATCACGAAATTTGGATTATTACAATTTTTTTAAGGTAGAAAGAAAGTAGGAAGAGATGAAGCTGATATGTTAATATGTTGAATGAAGTGTTAGCTTCAATCCCAGATTTTAATTTTCGAGCAACACCCCGTACAGCACTGCCCAAATGCCACTAAACCATTTAACATCACATAATCACGAAATTTGGATTATTAATTTTTTTTTAAGGTAGAAAGAAAGTATGAAGAGATGTAGCTGATATGTTAATATGTTGAATGAAGTGTCAGCTTCAATCCCAGATTTTAATTTTCGAGCAACACCCCGTACAGCACTGCCCAAATGCCACTAAACCATTTAACATCACATAATCACGAAATTTGGATTATTACAATTTTTTTAAGGTAGAAAGAAAGTAGGAAGAGATGAAGCTGATATGTTAATATGTTGAATGAAGTGTTAGCTTCAATCCCAGATTTTAATTTTCGAGCAACACCCCGTACAGCACTGCCCAAATGCCACTAAACCATTTAACATCACATAATCACGAAATTTGGATTATTACAATTTTTTTAAGGTAGAAAGAAAGTAGGAAGAGATGAAGCTGATATGTTAATATGTTGAATGAAGTGTCAGCTTCAATCCCAGATTTTAATTTTCGAGCAACACCCCGTACAGCACTGCCCAAATGCCACTAAACCATTTAACATCACATAATCACGAAATTTGGATTATTACTTTTTTTTAAGGTAGAAAGAAAGTATGAAGAGATGAAGCTGATATGTTAATATGTTGAATGAAGTGTCGGCTTCAATCCCAGATTTTAATTTTCAAGCAACACCCCGTACAGCACTGGCCAAATGCCACTAAACCATTTAACATCACATGATCACGAAATTTGGATTATTACAATTTTGTGATTATGTGATGTTAAATGGTTTAGAGGCATTTGGGCTGTGCTGTACGGGGTGTTGCTCGAAAATTAAAATCTGGGATTGAAGCTGACACTTAATTCAACATATTAACATATCAGCTTCATCTCTTCATACTTTCTTTCTACCTTAAAAAAATTGTAATAATCCAAATTTCGTGATTATGTGATGTTAAATGGTTTAGTGGCATTTGGGCAGTGCTGTACGGGGTGTTGCTCGAAAATTAAAATCTGGGATTGAAGCTGACACTTCATTCAACATATTAACATATCAGCTTCATCTCTTCATACTTTCTTTCTACCTTAAAAAAATTGTAATAATCCAAATTTCGTGATTAATTTCTGTCAAATGGTTCAGTGGCATTTGGTCAGTGCTGTACGGGGTGTTGCTCGAAAATTAAAATCTGGGATTGAAGCTGACACTTAATTCAACATATTAACATATCAGCTTCATCTTTTCATACTTTCTTTCTACCTTAAAAAAATTGTAATAATCCATATTTCGTGATTATATGATGTTAAATGGTTTAGTGGCATTTGGGCAGTGCTGTACGGGGTGTTGCTCGAAAATTAAAATCTGGGTTGAAGCTGACACTTCATTCAACATATTAACATATCAGCTTCATCTCTTCATACTTTCTTTCTACCTTAAAAAAATTGTAATAATCCAAATTTCGTGATTATGTGATGTTAAATGGTTTAGTGGCATTTGGGCAGTGCTGTACGGGGTGTTGCTCGAAAATTAAAATCTGGGATTGAAGCTAACACTTCATTCAACATATTAACATATCAGCTTCATCTCTTCATACTTTCTTTCTACCTTAAAAAAATTGTAATAATCCAAATTTCGTGATTATGTGATGTTAAATGGTTTAGTGGCATTTGGCCAGTGATGTACGGGGTGTTGCTCAAAAATTAAAATCTGGGATTGAAGCTAACACTTCATTCAACATATTAACATATCAGCTTCATCTCTTCATACTTTCTTTCTACCTTAAAAAAATTGTAATAATCCAAATTTCGTGATTATGTGATGTTAAATGGATTAGTGTCATTTGGGCAGTGCTGTACGGGGTGTTGCTCGAAAATTAAAATCTGGGATTGAAGCTGACACTTCATTCAACATATTAACATATCAGCTTCATCTCTTCATACTTTCTTTCTACCTTAAAAAAATTGTAATAATCCAAATTTCGTGATTATGTGATGTTAAATGGTTTAGTGGCATTTGGGCAGTGCTGTACGGGGTGTTGCTCGAAAATTAAAATCTGGGATTGAAGCTAACACTTCATTCAACATATTAACATATCAGCTTCATCTCTTCATACTTTCTTTCTACCTTAAAAAAATTGTAATAATCCAAATGTCGTGATTATGTGATGTTAAATGGTTTAGTGGCATTTGGGCAGTGCTGTACGGGGTGTTGCTCGAAAATTAAAATATGGGTGTGAAGCTGCCACTTCATTCAACATATTAGCATATCAGCTTCATCACTTCGTTCTTTATTTTTATTTCAAAAAAATTGTAATAATCCAAATTTCGTGATTATGTGATGTTAAATGGTTTAGTGGCATTTGGGCAGTGCTGTACGGGGTGTTGCTCGAAAATTGAAATCTGGGATTAAAGCTAACACTCCATTCAACATATTAGCATATCAGCTTCATCTCTTCATACTTTCTTTCTACCTTAAAAAAATTGTAATAATCCAAATTTCGTGATTAATTTCTGTCAAATGGTTCAGTGGCATTTGGTCAGTGCTGTACGGGGTGTTGCTCGAAAATTAAAATCTGGGATTGAAGCTGACACTTAATTCAACATATTAACATATCAGCTTCATCTTTTCATACTTTCTTTCTACCTTAAAAAAATTGTAATAATCCATATTTCGTGATTATATGATGTTTAATGGTTTAGTGGCATTTGGGCAGTGCTGTACGGGGTGTTGCTCGAAAATTAAAATCTGGGATTGAAGCTGACACTTCATTCAACATATTAACATATCAGCTTCATCTCTTCATACTTTCTTTCTACCTTAAAAAAATTGTAATAATCCAAATTTCGTGATTATGTGATGTTAAATGGTTTAGTGGCATTTGGGCAGTGCTGTACGGGGTGTTGCTCGAAAATTAAAATCTGGGATTGAAGCTAACACTTCATTCAACATATTAACATATCAGCTTCATCTCTTCATACTTTCTTTCTACCTTAAAAAAATTGTAATAATCCAAATTTCGTGATTATGTGATGTTAATTGGTTTAGTGGCATTTGGGCAGTGCTGTACGGGGTGTTGCTCGAAAATTAAAATCTGGGATTGAAGCTGACACTTCATTCATCATATTAACATATCAGCTTCATCTCTTAATACTTTCTTTCTACCTTAAAAAAATTGTAATAATCCATATTTCGTGATTATGTGATGTTAAATGGTTTAGTGGCATTTGGGCAGTGCTGTACGGGGTGTTGCTCGAAAATTAAAATCTGGGATTGAAGCTAACACTTCATTCAACATATTAACATATCAGCTTCATCTCTTCATACTTTCTTTCTACCTTAAAAAAATTGTAATAATCCAAATTTCGTGATTATGTGATGTTAAATGGTTTAGTGGCATTTGGGCAGTGCTGTACGGGGTGTTGCTCGAAAATTAAAATCTGGGATTGAAGCTAACACTTCATTCAACATATTAACATATCAGCTTCATCTCTTCATACTTTCTTTCTACCTTAAAAAAATTGTAATAATCCAAATGTCGTGATTATGTGATGTTAAATGGTTTAGTGGCATTTGGGCAGTGCTGTACGGGGTGTTGCTCGAAAATTAAAATATGGGTGTGAAGCTGCCACTTCATTCAACATATTAGCATATCAGCTTCATCACTTCGTTCTTTATTTTTATTTCAAAAAAATTGTAATAATCCAAATTTCGTGATTATGTGATGTTAAATGGTTTAGTGGCATTTGGGCAGTGCTGTACGGGGTGTTGCTCGAAAATTGAAATCTGGGATTAAAGCTAACACTCCATTCAACATATTAGCATATCAGCTTCATCTCTTCATACTTTCTTTCTACCTTAAAAAAATTGTAATAATCCAAATTTCGTGATTAATTTCTGTCAAATGGTTCAGTGGCATTTGGTCAGTGCTGTACGGGGTGTTGCTCGAAAATTAAAATCTGGGATTGAAGCTGACACTTAATTCAACATATTAACATATCAGCTTCATCTTTTCATACTTTCTTTCTACCTTAAAAAAATTGTAATAATCCATATTTCGTGATTATATGATGTTTAATGGTTTAGTGGCATTTGGGCAGTGCTGTACGGGGTGTTGCTCGAAAATTAAAATCTGGGATTGAAGCTGACACTTCATTCAACATATTAACATATCAGCTTCATCTCTTCATACTTTCTTTCTACCTTAAAAAAATTGTAATAATCCAAATTTCGTGATTATGTGATGTTAAATGGTTTAGTGGCATTTGGGCAGTGCTGTACGGGGTGTTGCTCGAAAATTAAAATCTGGGATTGAAGCTAACACTTCATTCAACATATTAACATATCAGCTTCATCTCTTCATACTTTCTTTCTACCTTAAAAAAATTGTAATAATCCAAATTTCGTGATTATGTGATGTTAATTGGTTTAGTGGCATTTGGGCAGTGCTGTACGGGGTGTTGCTCGAAAATTAAAATCTGGGATTGAAGCTGACACTTCATTCATCATATTAACATATCAGCTTCATCTCTTAATACTTTCTTTCTACCTTAAAAAAATTGTAATAATCCATATTTCGTGATTATGTGATGTTAAATGGTTTAGTGGCATTTGGGCAGTGCTGTACGGGGTGTTGCTCGAAAATTAAAATCTGGGATTGAAGCTAACACTTCATTCAACATATTAACATATCAGCTTCATCTCTTCATACTTTCTTTCTACCTTAAAAAAATTGTAATAATCCAAATGTCGTGATTATGTGATGTTAAATGGTTTAGTGGCATTTGGGCAGTGCTGTACGGGGTGTTGCTCGAAAATTAAAATATGGGTGTGAAGCTGCCACTTAATTCAACATATTAGCATATCAGCTTCATCACTTCGTTCTTTATTTTTATTTCAAAAAAATTGTAATAATCCAAATTTCGTGATTATGTGATGTTAAATGGTTTAGTGGCATTTGGGCAGTGCTGTACGGGGTGTTGCTCGAAAATTGAAATCTGGGATTAAAGCTAACACTCCATTCAACATATTAGCATATCAGCTTCATCTCTTCATACTTTCTTTCTACCTTAAAAAAATTGTAATAATCCAAATTTCGTGATTAATTTCTGTCAAATGGTTCAGTGGCATTTGGTCAGTGCTGTACGGGGTGTTGCTCGAAAATTAAAATCTGGGATTGAAGCTGACACTTAATTCAACATATTAACATATCAGCTTCATCTTTTCATACTTTCTTTCTACCTTAAAAAAATTGTAATAATCCATATTTCGATATTATATGATGTTAAATGGTTTAGTGGCATTTGGGCAGTGCTGTACGGGGTGTTGCTCGAAAATTAAAATCTGGGATTGAAGCTGACACTTCATTCAACATATTAACATATCAGCTTCATCTCTTCATACTTTCTTTCTACCTTAAAAAAATTGTAATAATCCAAATTTCGTGATTATGTGATGTTAAATGGTTTAGTGGCATTTGGGCAGTGCTGTACGGGGTGTTGCTCGAAAATTAAAATCTGGGATTGAAGCTAACACTTCATTCAACATATTAACATATCAGCTTCATCTCTTCATACTTTCTTTCTACCTTAAAAAAATTGTAATAATCCATATTTCCTGATTATATGATGTTAAATGGTTTAGTGGCATTTGGGCAGTGCTGTACGGGGTGTTGCTCGAAAATTAAAATCTGGGATTGAAGCTGACACTTCATTCAACATATTAACATATCAGCTTCATCTCTTCATACTTTCTTTCTACCTTAAAAAAATTGTAATAATCCAAATTTCGTGATTATGTGATGTTAAATGGTTTAGTGGCATTTGGGCAGTGCTGTACGGGGTGTTGCTCGAAAATTAAAATCTGGGATTGAAGCTAACACTTCATTCAACATATTAACATATCAGCTTCATCTCTTCATACTTTCTTTCTACCTTAAAAAAATTGTAATAATCCAAATTTCGTGATTATGTGATGTTAATTGGTTTAGTGGCATTTGGGCAGTGCTGTACGGGGTGTTGCTCGAAAATTAAAATCTGGGATTGAAGCTGAAACTTCATTCAACATATTAACATATCAGCTTCATCTCTTAATACTTTCTTTCTACCTTAAAAAAATTGTAATAATCCATATTTCGTGATTATGTGATGTTAAATGGTTTAGTGGCATTTGGGCAGTGCTGTACGGGGTGTTGCTCGAAAATTAAAATCTGGGATTGAAGCTAACACTTCATTCAACATATTAACATATCAGCTTCATCTCTTCATACTTTCTTTCTACCTTAAAAAAATTGTAATAATCCAAATGTCGTTATTATGTGATGTTAAATGGTTTAGTGGCATTTGGGCAGTGCTGTACGGGGTGTTGCTCGAAAATTAAAATATGGGTGTGAAGCTGCCACTTAATTCAACATATTAGCATATCAGCTTCATCACTTCGTTCTTTATTTTTATTTCAAAAAAATTGTAATAATCCAAATTTCGTGATTATGTGATGTTAAATGGTTTAGTGGCATTTGGGCAGTGCTGTACGGGGTGTTGCTCGAAAATTGAAATCTGGGATTAAAGCTAACACTCCATTCAACATATTAGCATATCAGCTTCATCTCTTCATACTTTCTTTCTACCTTAAAAAAATTGTAATAATCCAAATTTCGTGATTAATTTCTGTCAAATGGTTCAGTGGCATTTGGTCAGTGCTGTACGGGGTGTTGCTCGAAAATTAAAATCTGGGATTGAAGCT
This sequence comes from Bacillus rossius redtenbacheri, assembly GCF_032445375.1. NCBI lineage: Eukaryota > Metazoa > Arthropoda > Insecta > Phasmatodea > Bacillidae > Bacillus > Bacillus rossius. The sequence continues at coordinate 40,618,199 of NC_086342.1, read as the reverse complement.
GACACTTAATTCAACATATTAACATATCAGCTTCATCTTTTCATACTTTCTTTCTACCTTAAAAAAATTGTAATAATCCATATTTCGTGATTATATGATGTTAAATGGTTTAGTGGCATTTGGGCAGTGCTGTACGGGGTGTTGCTCGAAAATTAAAATCTGGGATTGAAGCTGACACTTCATTCAACATATTAACATATCAGCTTCATCTCTTCATACTTTCTTTCTACCTTAAAAAAATTGTAATAATCCAAATTTCGTGATTATGTGATGTTAAATGGTTTAGTGGCATTTGGGCAGTGCTGTACGGGGTGTTGCTCGAAAATTAAAATCTGGGATTGAAGCTAACACTTCATTCAACATATTAACATATCAGCTTCATCTCTTCATACTTTCTTTCTACCTTAAAAAAATTGTAATAATCCAAATTTCGTGATTATGTGATTTTAATTGGTTTAGTGGCATTTGGGCAGTGCTGTACGGGGTGTTGCTCGAAAATTAAAATCTGGGATTGAAGCTGACACTTCATTCAACATATTAACATATCAGCTTCATCTCTTAATACTTTCTTTCTACCTTAAAAAAATTGTAATAATCCATATTTCGTGATTATATGATGTTAAATGGTTTAGTGGCATTTGGGCAGTACTGTACGGGGTGTTGCTCGAAAATTAAAATCTGGGATTGAAGCTGACACTTCATTCAACATATTAACATATCAGCTTCATCTCTTCATACTTTCTTTGTACCTTAAAAAAATTGTAATAATCCAAATTTCGTGATTATGTGATGTTAAATGGTTTAGTGGCATTTGGGCAGTGCTGTACGGGGTGTTGCTCGAAAATTAAAATCTGGGATTGAAGCTAACACTTCATTCAACATATTAACATATCAGCTTCATCTCTTCATACTTTCTTTCTACCTTAAAAAAAAAGTAATAATCCATATTTCGTGATTATATGATGTTAAATGGTTTAGTGGCATTTGGGCAGTGCTGTACGGGGTGTTGCTCGAAAATTAAAATCTGGGATTGAAGCTGACACTTCATTCAACATATTAACATATCAGCTTCATCTCTTCATACTTTCTTTCTACCTTAAAAAAATTGTAATAATCCATATTTCGTGATTATATGATGTTAAATGGTTTAGTGGCATTTGGGCAGTACTGTACGGGGTGTTGCTCGAAAATTAAAATCTGGGATTGAAGCTGACACTTCATTCAACATATTAACATATCAGCTTCATCTCTTCATACTTTCTTTGTACCTTAAAAAAATTGTAATAATCCAAATTTCGTGATTATGTGATGTTAAATGGTTTAGTGGCATTTGGGCAGTGCTGTACGGGGTGTTGCTCGAAAATTAAAATCTGGGATTGAAGCTAACACTTCATTCAACATATTAACATATCAGCTTCATCTCTTCATACTTTCTTTCTACCTTAAAAAAAAAAGTAATAATCCATATTTCGTGATTATATGATGTTAAATGGTTTAGTGGCATTTGGGCAGTGCTGTACGGGGTGTTGCTCGAAAATTAAAATCTGGGATTGAAGCTGACACTTAATTCAACATATTAACATATCAGCTTCATCTTTTCATACTTTCTTTCTACCTTAAAAAAATTGTAATAATCCATATTTCGATATTATATGATGTTAAATGGTTTAGTGGCATTTGGGCAGTGCTGTACGGGGTGTTGCTCGAAAATTAAAATCTGGGATTGAAGCTGACACTTCATTCAACATATTAACATATCAGCTTCATCTCTTCATACTTTCTTTCTACCTTAAAAAAATTGTAATAATCCAAATTTCGTGATTATGTGATGTTAAATGGTTTAGTGGCATTTGGGCAGTGCTGTACTGGGTGTTGCTCGAAAATTAAAATCTGGGATTGAAGCTAACACTTCATTCAACATATTAACATATCAGCTTCATCTCTTCATACTTTCTTTCTACCTTAAAAAAATTGTAATAATCCATATTTCCTGATTATATGATGTTAAATGGTTTAGTGGCATTTGGGCAGTGCTGTACGGGGTGTTGCTCGAAAATTAAAATCTGGGATTGAAGCTGACACTTCATTCAACATATTAACATATCAGCTTCATCTCTTCATACTTTCTTTCTACCTTAAAAAAATTGTAATAATCCAAATTTCGTGATTATGTGATGTTAAATGGTTTAGTGGCATTTGGGCAGTGCTGTACGGGGTGTTGCTCGAAAATTAAAATCTGGGATTGAAGCTAACACTTCATTCAACATATTAACATATCAGCTTCATCTCTTCATACTTTCTTTGTACCTTAAAAAAATTGTAATAATCCAAATTTCGTGATTATGTGATGTTAAATGGTTTAGTGGCATTTGGGCAGTGCTGTACGGGGTGTTGCTCGAAAATTAAAATCTGGGATTGAAGCTAACACTTCATTCAACATATTAACATATCAGCTTCATCTCTTCATACTTTCTTTCTACCTTAAAAAAAAAGTAATAATCCATATTTCGTGATTATATGATGTTAAATGGTTTAGTGGCATTTGGGCAGTGCTGTACGGGGTGTTGCTCGAAAATTAAAATCTGGGATTGAAGCTAACACTTCATTCAACATATTAACATATCAGCTTCATCTCTTCATACTTTCTTTCTACCTTAAAAAAATTGTAATAATCCAAATTTCGTGATTATGTGATGTTAATTGGTTTAGTGGCATTTGGGCAGTGCTGTACGGGGTGTTGCTCGAAAATTAAAATCTGGGATTGAAGCTGACACTTCATTCAACATATTAACATATCAGCTTCATCTCTTCATACTTTCTTTCTACCTTAAAAAAATTGTAATAATCCATATTTCGTGATTATATGATGTTAAATGGTTTAGTGGCATTTGGGCAGTACTGTACGGGGTGTTGCTCGAAAATTAAAATCTGGGATTGAAGCTGACACTTCATTCAACATATTAACATATCAGCTTCATCTCTTCATACTTTCTTTGTACCTTAAAAAAATTGTAATAATCCAAATTTCGTGATTATGTGATGTTAAATGGTTTAGTGGCATTTGGGCAGTGCTGTACGGGGTGTTGCTCGAAAATTAAAATCTGGGATTGAAGCTAACACTTCATTTAACATATTAACATATCAGCTTCATCTCTTCATACTTTCTTTCTACCTTAAAAAAAAAAGTAATAATCCATATTTCGTGATTATATGATGTTAAATGGTTTAGTGGCATTTGGGCAGTGCTGTACGGGGTGTTGCTCGAAAATTAAAATCTGGGATTGAAGCTGACACTTCATTCAACATATTAACATATCAGCTTCATCTCTTCCTACTTTCTTTCTACCTTAAAAAAATTGTAATAATCCAAATTTCGTGATTATGTGATGTTAAATGGTTTAGTGGCATTTGGGCAGTGCTGTACGGGGTGTTGCTCGAAAATTAAAATCTGGGATTGAAGCTTACACTTCATTCAACATATTAACATATCAGCTTCTTCTCTTCATACTTTCTTTCTACCTTAAAAAAATTGTAATATTCCAAATTTCGTGATTATGTGATGTTAAATGGTTTAGTGGCATTTGGGCAGTGCTGTACGGGGTGTTGCTCGAAAATTAAAATCTGGGATTGAAGCTGACACTTCATTCAACATATTAACATATCAGCTTCATCTCTTCATACTTTCTTTCTACCTTAAAAAAATTGTAATAATCCATATTTCGTGATTATATGATGTTAAATGGTTTAGTGGCATTTGGGCAGTGCTGTACGGGGTGTTGCTCGAAAATTAAAATCTGGGATTGAAGCTGACACCTCATTCAACATATTAACATACCAGCTTCATCTCTTCATACTTTCTTTCTACCTTAAAAAAAAAGTAATAATCCAAATTTCGTGATTATGTGATGTTAAATGGTTTAGTGGCATTTGGGCAGTGCTGTACGGAGTGTTGCTCGAAAATTAAAATATGGGTGTGAAGCTGACACTGCATTTAACATATTAGCATATCAGCTTCATCCCTTCGTTCTTTCTTTTTATTTCAAAAAAATTGTAATAATCCAAATTTCGTGATTATGTGATGTCAAATGGTTCAGTGGCATTTGGGCATTGCTGTACGGGGTGTTGCTCGAAAATTAAAATATGGGTGTGAAGCTGACATTTCATTCAACATATTAGCATATCAGCTTCATCCCTTCGTTCTTTCTTTCTATTTCAAAAAAATTGTTTTAATCCAAATTTCGTGATTTTGTTATGTCAAATGGTTTAGAGGCTTTTGGCTATTGCTTTACGGGGTGTGTTCACCATATTTTTTTTTTTTTTTTTTGTGATTTGATATGATGTAAAATATTTATGAAAATTTATTTACGGAAATTCTGAAATTATTTTTGGACAGCCTGTGTTTAAGCTACACCCACTTCTGCGCCATCCTGTACTTAAGCTCCGCCCTCTTTTGTGCTCTTCAGTGGGCTTGCTCCGCCCACTGCTGCGGCATCCTGTGATTTAGCTCCGCCTTCTGGCGCTTGGTAGTTGGAGTGGGGGAATGGAGGGGAAGCAGAATAAATCTGGGATAAAGCCAACTTCACCTCAATCCTTTGATATTAACACGTGCGGGACAGTGGGGTTGGAGTCTACCTTTTTAATAATGTCCACTTTATCTCGCACAGATAATGCCTTCCTTTTTTTAACGCGTTTTTCACCCTTTTTTATGTTCGTATTTCTTATTGAAGCACATTTGCAGCTTAATAACACGAAATTCTTTTTACCGTCAAAAGTAAATAAACGAAAAATAACGAGTCTGGCGCATCAAAGATCACTACATATCATTTAGTATCGCAGTTGCTAAAGCTGGAACGAAAATTTCTTACTTTCTATGGAAAAATTTAGCCCACAGAGTTCTATCTAGTGGTAGTCTTAAAAACCTTACTCGATCAAAATGTCCGAAACGTGAACGATAAAAATGAGACGTAAAAATATTGAATTTGCTGCTATAATGTACATACGTATTTGTGTGGCTGTAATTTATGTTTAATTTTGATAACTTATTAAATGTACACGCGTTCGCCCATTCTTTAACTATGCAGGGAAAACTATTTTTTATTTTCACCAAACTGAGCACCATTTCTGGCTACACGTAGCCTACCGAGGCCACTCGATTACGACTTGTTTATATTATGAACAGTGGACAATAGAGTAGCATATTGGGGAGAAAAACGTTAATGTGATCCAGAATAGACGTTTTGTGAAAATACTTGTAATTATATGAAAATATTTGAGATAAATGTGCATTATGTCGGCAAAATTTGTTCGTGGTACACGGGAAAACGTATCAACATTGACAAAAGTTGTGCGCTATATCCAATAAATTAATACATAACCTCTCATCATTTTGCCGGGACCGAGACGGAAATTCACTATAAACGGGAATTCATTATAGGCGGGTTCACTATAAACGGGTTTATAATATTATGGTTACTATTTTATAAGTTCAAATTAAGCTTTATTTATAAAATTATTTTACTTTAAAAAAACCACAGTGAGAAGGTATATTTATTTCTCACACTGAGATAAAAATGACAATAGTTCCACCCAGCCCCACCCTTGTTGGGGCCATGCCCGTGATATTACACTAAGTGTACATCTGTTGGAAATATTTGTGGCACAACAAAAAAATACCTTGTAGGTTTTAGCCGTGTTAAAATTGAAGAAATAATTGCATATGTTTGCATTATATGTACAGATATCAAAGTAACCAAACATGATGCCAACTAGCGATGGCTACATTTTCATACGCGCTATACAACGGCGACCAAATAGATAAACATTGGAAAAGTGTTTGAAAAATATTCTAATTTATATATTTATTTATTTATTTGTTTGTTTGAGCTTTCAAAAAAACTTATTTTTAAACAGGAGACAAAGTAGCAGGACCGAAACATAAGCCTGCAATGTTGACTCGGGTTAGGAGTCAGGAGCGTAGTGAACTATGTCGGGGGGACGTGGCTGACGGCGGCGGGGGGAGGGGTGTTGCAGCTGCAGTTCGGAGTGGAGCCGGACTGCCTGGGCTTCGTGCCCGACCTGAGCCCCGTGGAGGGCACCATGCAGCCCGACCAGAAGATAGACGGCATCCGCCACATCTACCTGGGCAAGCAGCCGCCCCTCTACAAGCAGTGCTGCAGGTGAGTGCTTAGCCAAGCAGCTAGCATGTGAAAAAGCAGCAGTTGAGTTTTTAGAACAGTTTATGTGTAACCGAGTCAAGCCGAGTCGCCATCATTTAAGTCCGCAGGGCTCCACCTACCATCCGTTGCAAGTAGCATTGTCCATCAAACTGTGGAACCCAGCTCGCAAGATGTTTGGCCTTTCAGGCCTTTCCTTCATCGGGCTGAACAACGACAAGCCTGTTGTGTGTGTATAACTACGAGGGGGTGGTCTGAAACGTTTCCGACCTCAAAGTGCAAATGGCAGCACTCGTCAACAAAAATTGGGGAATGTGTTTGCTCGTGCTTTGGAATGTACTCTTTAAAATTTCAGCCATTTTGGACGTGTACGTATTTATTTTTTAACGATCTTTGCGTGAGGTGATGCACATTTTTTTTTGTGGAATTGTAAAATAGACTATTGAGCTGTTATTAAATAGGTATTTGTTACTTTGAAAGGCCACGAATTAAAGACGAGTTGGACACTGTGTACTGGAACTATGCACCCTCATTTACCTCAGGGATGTTTCGGCCAGCTGAATTCAAACACAGCTGTACCGGCTTTTGGGTTGCGATGAGCGTTTGTGACACCAAAAACTTTGAAAAGGGAATCAGCTCCAAAAAGGCAAATAATGCTCGTTTGGCCGGGAAAGTGGTGGTGACTTTTTCTAGGATAGTCATGGAACTGTCTGAATCAATCATCTTGAAAAAAAGAAAAGCACGACATGAGCATATTCGTAGTACACAACATTACTTGACAAGCTGAATGCAGAAATTGCAGATGATGGTCACATGTGCAAAAACAAAAAAAAATTGTTTCACCAAGTCAATGAACCAGCTCACACCTGAACGATTGTCATGGCAAAAATATACTAATTGCGGTTTGAACTGCTTCACTTTCCTTACTCGCCAAATCTAAACCCAATTGGCTTTTTTTTTATCCCTAGGCTAAACTTTGTGCTCAGAGGACAGAGATTTTTGTCGAATGAGGATGCCATCACCTTCGTAAACAACTACGTATTTTGCAGTGACTACTCAAACTATTGTTAAAAAACAACTGCACGTCCAAAATGGCAAACATCTCTGAGAGTATATTCCAAAGAATCAGCAAACACAATCTCCAATTTTTGTTGACAGGTGCTGTCATCGTCATGTTGAAGTTGGAAACTTTTCAGAAACTCTTAGTGCTTGGAAAGGTCGTGTTTATCATAAATATGTGTAGAATGATTTTTTTAGTTGTTTTTGGTGTAGTATAGTCTAAACATGGGCAGTTTGTTCAGAAACAGCTTGTATGTACTTTTGTAAAAGTATTAGTAGAATTGAATGAGAGGTATTTGTTAGCCATGAATGATGACCAGTTGAATGAATGAAAGATGTAATGTTCGGCGTGGGCTTGGAGCACAAAGAGTTACGATTCTGGGCTCGTAAATCACAGAGTGTTGATTGGTGCGCTAGTTGTCGCACCTCTCCTGGCTGCGTTGGGAGGTGACTTGGAAACCGCTGCCGCCAAAGTCTTTCGGATTTGTAACTGTTTTAAATGATAAATCCATAAGTATCTTACCTACACCCAGTCAAGTTGGCAGTAAATCAGAGGCAAGTTGGCAGTAAACCAGACAAGTTTGTTACAATGTAATAACCAATCTACTAAAAAATTTTTAATTTATTTTTAATGACCATTAAGGCTCAGTCTCAGTCATGAGAAATTGTCCTTGCGGCACTCTGGCCGTTGAGGGGTGGAAAGATGAGCAGAATTCACAACACAATGCCTTACCCCCTCTCTAGACCAGCGAGGGAGGTAGGTTTTCCTTCGCCCCTTGGTTACCCTTCTCCCCTCGTCAACGCATGGAACCGGTATTTACGGACTGCACCCTCCCCCTCTTCCTACCTGTAGGTTGTTATCTCACAGGCTACCGGGAGGGAAAATCCTTTCGTCTGGCCAAGGCTCAGTAGCCTCGCATTTCAGACGTGTGATTTGTCACGGCTACTATTGGTAACCCACCGCGGCAGTCAGAAGGTGTCGTCTGCGTGTCATTCTGTTCTGTTTTGATATATTTTGTATAGACCTAGTAACACATGATTTTGCCCTGGTTTTATAACTGGTTTGTTTTTATATCTCAGCGCTATGGATAAGTATATCAGTATAAATAGTTTTCCAATAACATATTGGGAAAAAATAATAAAAAATTTAAAAAAAGATAGAAATTTATCTTATTTTCAGTAATTATGGTGTTTATAAGATCTTGTTTGGCTAGCCTTGCGTTGCATTCCTACTCCAGACATTACAATCTGTAAGTGCGAGGTTTACTTTTACCAATGCCAAACAGCAAATCGACACATAAACACATTGCATTTCTTGACAACACTGTAACGTTGTCATGTAATTTTCATAACACGTCAAATTCGGCCATTAAAAATACTTAAAGGAAACTACGCAGGCAAGATTTAAATATGCGCTTTTTGACTATTTTCACAATTTTGTTTTCTTTTCATATACTAAATAGAATAAAATCTAAAGGATCATCCATAGATAATAAATGTTTAAATTTTATTTGAAAAAGAAACTTAATCCCACACCGTTTACTTCCTGAGATACGCGCATATGCATACAAGCTGAGTCTCACTAAAAAAAAAACTACGTCCCAAGTCCTCTTGAATAGATGTATGGGAACGTTTTCAGTTTTCTGTATAATTAGTTTTAAGACGCAGTAATTTACAATAAAAGAATGTAAACATCAACGCAAGTTAGTCTCCAAATGAAAAAAATTGTCCGATTACATGTAAAATGTCAAAGAACCATATTCTAAACTTATCCGCTTAAATGTCATGCTGTAAACAAGGGAGCGTGAAAATGTTCTGCATTTCATGGAGTAAAGCGGGAGTACAAATTCGATTATATATATAAAGAAATAAAATCGTACAGATTTGGTACTTACTACACCAGAAAGTGAACTATAGTTGTTTCTGTAAGATCTCTTCCCCCGGCAGTAACAGCTACAACTGTGAGTAATGGATTGCCATCATGTTCTTTGTGACCACGTTTCTTGGCCTCTTCAATTTCTTCCTTCACAGCTGTTTTCATTTCAGCTTGCGCAGCCTTCGCCCAATGTTCCTCCAAATTGTCATATTTTTTAAATGTGTTAGGTGACATTCATGGGATATCCATTTTAGTCATAATTTATTCTAGCTGAGACTGTCCTCCGCCAGTACTTATTGATGCTGACACTGCAGCAGTGTTTACATCCATGGATTTAGAGCTCCGTTTTATATTCGTCCAAACGGTGGATTTCAAATCGCCCAATTGGCATTTGAGTACTCTTCCCGAATTCAGGCCTTCTCTTTTCTCAGAAATGGGAATCATATTTTTCAATGAACAATGAAAGGGAATGTGATCATCTAAGGTTTTTAACAGTTGGAAAAGGAAACCGATATCAACAATACTTCTACCTTTAAAGGAATATGCACATTTCTGTGTACTCGTATCAACATCATTGATGTTTCTGGAAAAAAACAAAGGATATACGGACAATGATAAATGCGTACTGCGAAGTGCAATAGAAAACAGTTTATTTATATGGTTGCTATTAAATACCTAAAAAAAAAATTATAAACAGTACGCTGGTACAATTTGTTTGTAAATAGTTATATGCAAATAGTTTCCCCTCGTCAATACTAACACAACGCAGTTTATAACTGTCGGCGAGTACGTTTAGTTTCAGGGACATACAGTCAGGTAGGGACAATTTTCAAATGTAGATTTCAAAAGACCTAATCTTACCGTGAACAGCCTACACGGTAAAACAATACATACAGTAAAAAATGTTTTATACTTTTTTAAAAAAAATTCGAAACTAGCTGGCAAGAATTTTATGGTGACAATACACATTATTTACAATATTCATTTTACAAGTAATTTGTGTGTGGTCTACCAGCATCATATATCTTGTCGAATTGTCGAGTGAAAATATTTCTTTTAAATGTTTGGCTATAATTTATTTTTAAAATCGCAAAATTCTGTATGTGTAATTTTATACATTTTTGAAGTAGCTAATACCGCCATAGATAAGTGTAAATTATCTAATTTAAGTAATTACCTTAGTTTGTATTATTGCACTTCTGTTAAAATAATAATAATAGTTTAAGAAATTAAAAAACATGCTTTGATAGAAAAACAGACTAAAGAGTAAAAATAAATAGTTTAAAAAACTACCAATACACGCTTTAATAGAAAACCAAACTAAAATAAAGAGTATAACATAATTTTTAATAAATTTAAATTAAGAATAGTGTGACTATCAAAAACCATTATTTAATTTTAAAAATGCGTGGGGTGCTTTTTATGATATTTCCATAATGACTCTACTTTTACCAATATCTGTCAATAAAATATTACAACAATTGACATCAAGCACCCCACGTTTTTTTACAATAATTTATTTTTGTTTATCATACTATTCTTAATTTAAATTTATTGAAAATTATTTTCTACTTTTTGGTTTGGTTTTCTATTAATGCGTGTTTTTTATTTATATTTTTAATTTTTAGTTTGGTTTTCTATCAAAGCGTGTTTTTTAGTTTTTAAATTATTATTTAATGTTTACTTTTTAGTTTGGTTTTCTATTAAAGCGTGTTTTTTTTTTAGTTTTCAAACTATTATTTATTTTTACATTTTAGATCAATTTATCATTAATGTGTGGTTTTTAATTTTAAACAATAATTTATTAAGCTCCCTCTGGAAACTTTATTTCATACGAGTACATGGTGCAAGACACTACCGTGTCTCCGGGTATAAAAAATCGCTAATCCTGAAGATCCTGATCAGGATAATGGGTCAAACTGGTACTTTGTATAGAATGAAACTCGGTGGTGCTTTGTCGTCTCGAGCTAAACAGGGTCCGCTCCCGCGCCGACGAAGTTAAAACAATAAAACTAATACCTGGAACGCGGGAAAGACATAATCCACCCGGCCGACCACTTTGTGCATCTTCGTGTATTGTCGGAAGCAAAAAAAAAAAAAAAAAGAGGGTCGCAGGTAAGTTGTGGCCACAGCGGGTGGTACCCCACCCCCTAAACCTCCCTCGCGAAAGTCCAAGCTCTCGCTCTGCCGGAGCGCGGAGGGGAAGGATATTGCCGGTGGTGGGGGAACAGATCTCGGGGTCGCGCGTTCTTGAAGCAAACGCCGGAACTAAATATATATATTTGAAATACTGTTTATAAGCAAACCATCTATCGAATGTACACAAATGTGTATATATTCAATATCGTCGTAATATTTCCAATAGCTGTATTGTAAAATAAAACCATTTTTTGATGATTAAAAAATGAACAAATATAACATTTTTTAAAAATTATTAAAAACAGTTAAGCCGCTAACTTTTACTATGCAGCCAATGTCAACAATGTCTACTTGCTGTAGAAAAATTAATTTGATGTTTTAAGATGTTTCTAATCTGTGCTAAGAGTGCAGCAAAATGAACACTTTTTCCCATTGTATATCTGCTATGAGACCGAGCCTTAAAATAAAGTTAGCGCTCTTTAAGGGGCCCGCCTAGTCAGGGATGTACGTATATGTGTTGGTGGGGCGGGATGAGGAGTGGGACGTTCGCTGGTGGAAGGTGAGCTCCCATTTCAAGTTCATTCATATTAAAGGCTTACATCTGGTAAAAGTGCGCGCCAAAACTAGGACAGCACTGGTAAGAGAGAGATAAGGACCATTAAAATGCACACTGCCAACTAAGGATGAGAGGAAAGCTGTAGTGTCGAAACGTGACGGGAGACACACTGGGGCTAGTAATCGGAAAACAAGCCATGGTGTGTGTGTGTGTGTGTGTCTCTCTCTCTCTTTCTCTCTCTCTTCCTCTCTTCCTCTCTTCCTCTCTCTCTCTCTCTCTTCCTCTCTTCCTCTCTTCCTCTCTTCCTCTCTTCCTCTCTTCTTCTCTTCTTCTCTTCTTCTCTTCTTCTCTTCCTCTCTTTCTCTCTTTCTCTCTCTCTCTCTCTCTCTTTGTGTGTGCATATGTGCTGTGTGTGTGCGTGCGTGCGTGCGGGCGGTCACGGCCGGGACGTGTGTTGCAGGTGCTCGGAGAAGGCCCAGGTGCACTGCACTTCGCGGCTGGCGGCCGTGCGAGCGTGGGACCAGCGCTGGATCCGAGCCTGCCATTGTGGTGGCCTCTGGTGGATCCACCGGTTCACCTGAGAGCCCCCACGACCAGCCGGCCATGGGCAACGGCCTCGGTTGTGAGGTGCGACAGTGAACATTGGCACCAACGTAACTGGTGATGACATTACTACAGTTGGCACTACAGTAAAATGAACATATTTTTGTTTCAACAGCCGGTCTCAATTTTTTTTTGTCTGCCAGAATGTTATTCTGTAGGTTGAGTGACTTGTATCCATGTGTCAGTCACAAGGAAGCTACGAAATTGCTACGAACCAGCATTTGACTGAGCCCCATTTCTCCAAATTTTCGACTCTAAAAAAGGGAAGGGGGCCTATAAGCGAATTTGGAGGAAAAAATAGATTTTTCTTTTTTTCAGGTACGAAAAACTAACTTTTAATAAAAGCAAAAGGAAATACAGCCACCACTTATTTAAACACCAATTAAATTTTGATTAAATGAAACAGCTGGCGGAACGACTGGCAAGTCGTGCGTCTTTGTTCTAATGAGGGAGGGTGGGGGTGGCAGCGACGTGGCAGGAGGGAGAGAGAGGCAGCGCTGCAGCAGGGGGGGAGGGAGAGGCAGAGGCAGAAGCGTGGGTTAACCTCCCTCCTGCCAGCTAGCCAGCCAACCAGACACCACTTCCCTTCCTCCTTCACTTCCCCTCTTTTTCCCCTCTTCTCCGACAACACTGCACATCAACACAAGCGCGCGAGTCCAGCTTTCTTTATCTTTATGTCGTCTGAGATACGACTAACTGTGTACGTCTGTCACGCCTCACGACAGTCCTACTGAGAGCGGACAAACTATAATACCAGTCTCTGTATCACTGCCGCTTACAAAATCACCTCCAGCCGCTCACAATACATGGCTTGCTGTTTGATGCATGCCAAGCTGCTCTGCCCTCAGATAAACCCAGAAAAACACGTTTTTAAATTTTTTTTTCAAAAATGTTTACAAAACAAGGAGGGGCGGCGTATAATGCGGGCGGGGCCTTTACGCGAGCAAATACAGTATTTACCTTCAAAATCAAACATTATTCATTATTTCACTTTATTTGAAATTTAAGTGACATGAGCATCATTGCATTGAAATTTTATTTTTGCAATTATCATTTTAAGAGTATTTTATAATTATACCAAGGTTTTTCTTATTGCCAAGACATGTTACAACAAATAAATACAATAATTATTTTTATGTGAGCTTAACCAAAGCATTTATTGTTAACTTTAATATTGTAATATTTGAAATTGTCATATTGGTGCTTGTTTTGTGACTTTTATTTATTTTGTAAAATAAAAGGAAATTTGGAGTCATTCATTAGTAATGTTTATTTGTAATAATGTCTCTTAAACATGGCAGTGATTTTCTTCATTAAGTAGGCCTGTGCAAATGTTAAAATTGTTGAATATGAATAATAAACTATTTTATTCTATTCAACCTCTAATACTAACACTTCGCAATAACACATATTTGTTTGTTTACAAATATTTACTTTGGCATAACCATGAATTTATTGTAAACCAACATTCATTGTTGAGATTAAGTCATTTGTGCAATATAAATACTTTTTTTTTAATATTTGAATAGGACTTCGTAATCAAAAACATGAATAATAAGTGATGTTTTAAACATGGAACAAGTATTCAAAGTTATTTTTCCACTACTTTCTCACTAAACAGTAATGGAAAAATTGTGTGAACGATTAAAACTCTGCATGTTTGTCATTTCAAACAAAATATTATTTGTATTCATTTCGGCATATGCACCAGAAGTGGGAAAAAATAAATAAACATCAACAACCATGGACTATAACATTATAACACCACCAAATGTCGACACTCCATTGTGATGGCCATTTTCAAAATTTGTGTGGCTAATCCCTGTCGGAAGAGCCACGCCCAAAATCACCATCGAGCCCTTCAAAATAATATATTCAAGATTTCCGGTCTACCTTCCATCATTGTTTCCAACAATGCCACAAATAAAAAAAACTCAATTATTTTAAAATTAAAAAAAGGGTGCGCCTATAATGCACATGATTGGAACAAAAAGTAAACATAATTTCAATAGCGTATGAATTGATATTCACAATTGATCTAACACCATGTGATACAGTAGCAGCGTACTTGCTGTATGTATCTGTGATGAAACAGACTTTGCAATCCAAAAATATATTTTTAAAAATGTGTGCATGGAGTCCAAATGTGACATAAGTGAAACTTCCTTCTCATTAGCTATAGATAGGGATAACTTACTAATATTTGTTAATAGAACAAGATATAACAATTGAGAATAGTAAGGATGTGGGTATGATCTCAAGTGATATAACACTGAAGCTGTTGCTTCGTTCGTAGCTCCCCACGCGGCCTAGCATTCCCCACCCTCGTTCCCCTCCGCTGCTTCTACGGTAGATTTCCCTCTCCATTTCCACCTTCCACCCCTTTTTAGTTCTCCTCCGCCGCACTAGCGCCATCTGTCGGCTACTGCTATATGAGCTCCTGTATGAGCTTGTCTCGGGTCATTCGGTTGCGGTCGGAGAGTGAGGTCGGGTCAGTATCGGCAGTGGCGTTGAACGAAAACAGTAGATCGTAAGTGCATGCACGATATGGCCGTGCCTTTATTTGGCCATTTTACATAGCCCGTAGATTTCTTAACGTAACTCGCCATAGCTGTTTGATGCTATTGGGCTGTAAATTCTTGTGCCCCGCCGATCTGCCTGCTGTTTGGTTGTGTGGCTTGCATTGCCACTAGTTCGTCTTTCCTTAATAGCATTTCTTGCTTTTAACGTAATGCGTCCGCACTTGTATGACGCCGAGTTTTTCTGTTGAGCAGTGATGTTGGGCAGTATTGTTAAATTTGTTTTTCCTAAGACGAGCCTGATTGCTGGCTTGTTAGATGGTTGGCAAAAATCAGATACGTCACTGGGAACAAATTGGGGAACTAGCGTGACAAAGATGAAGTGAGAGTGTGCTGTGAATGGAAAGAATTTAAGGTTTAGCTACAAAGTTACTGCTAAAATAATAATTTAAATTAGGGATGGGGCGACCGAATCCAATATCCGCCGAATCCGCCGAATCCTAGGGATTCGAAGCTTCGGCAGGTCTGATATAGGATTCGTCAAAGGATTCGGTTTTTTACTATTTACGGAAAAAAATAATACAGTAAAACTCGCTTACGAGGTCCCGCATGGTAGGTTTTTCCGTATAAAGCGTTTAAATTGCCCGAGGTCTCATCATTTACGCCGTTAAATGTGTGATATAAAGACCGTTAAAAATGTTTCTGAAGCTTGCTGTCACAAATAATGGTGCACGTAAATATGAAGAAAAAACAAATGAACAACAACATACGAAGAAATATGGATGATGTACCATAACTACAGTACAAACCCAATAGTTATTTTAAGATAATTACCATAAAAAGAACAAGATTCTTTGTAGAATACCATAACTACTACAGAAGCATGATAGCTACCATATTTGCACTATAGTTACCGTAACAACCGAGATAGTAATGTATTATTTATTTATGACATATTAAATTAAAGAACATTGTTAAAAAAAAAAGTATGTTAAACTTTGATATGTACGGTTGGCATGTTGCTAAGAAATAATGCGATCTGAAAGAATGCAGAACTACTACGAAAAGTGAAAATGGTACTCGTGGATTTTTAGGTTATGGCAGTCTCTTTCGTTTTTCAGTAATATCGGCCGAAAATTAACAAGCGTACACTATCGGAAGTCGGCAGAAATGCCGATCAGGGTCTCCACAGTTAGTACTTTCGTACTAGATCTAGTACTTTTATAACTTTATTAGTGGTTTAGTACAGATCTAGTACATTTTTCTTTAATATAATAATATTATTGTAACTCCAATATGTTTTATTATTAAGCGTAATTATTTTTAAAAAACTATGGAATGTATGGGTGTGTGGTGTGAAATTTAAATTTGAGCATTGCAATGTCATAATAACTTCCTAAATTGTTAAAAACCATAACAAATTATAATTTAGTACTTTTTTTTCTAATCTAGTACTTTTTTCTCGCCTAAGTTGGTACGCAATATTTTTTTCCTTGTGGAGACCCTGATGCCGATTCAACTAAATATTGGCAAAATCGGCTTCTTCAGTACAGCTCTACATTTGATGACATGAGTAAACATATTTCAGACTTCAGGATATTGAAAAAGACTTTAATTTCCATGTAGGTTTATTGTGTGTATTTTTTTTTTGCAAGTGTAAATTGAATTAAGTAAAATGCATTTATTTTTATTACTTTCAATTTATTAAACTTTAATGACCAGTTACAGATATTTATGACACTAATTTTGAGGTTAAGCAATTTTACTAAAGCATTCCAGCCACGCAGGTTGCCAGCGAGAGATGCTTCTCTTCTGCTGGAAACACTATCTCCAATCGTAGAGCTAATTTAACTCCTGAACGTGCAGAATAAATAATTGTTCTGCATGATAGATTAAAGAACAGAATTTAATACTCTGTGACAATCTCTCTCAGAATTATTGTGAGGAAAAGTGGAAATGTTAAAACAATGTGAATGTACTTTTCAAACAACATGATTTTTGGTGCTAAGTTTGTTGAAGCTCAGTAAGGACTTCAGAAAAATTGACAAGGATGAAATTTTTCCAAAGATATGTTACATTTACACAAACATATACTTGGTTATGTTAGTTGGATGATATCAGTTACTAATGAACCAATGGAAACAGGTAAAAGTCAATGGAAAAAAATGTTTTTTTTTCTAGCAGTGCAAAATGTAAACACACTCTGTGCATAGTTACCCAAAATTAATAAGCCCACTTCATTTTAATACTTTATTCAAACATTATACTAAGTTTAAGATAAAAATAATTTCCCAAAAGTGTAACTGTACCACAAAAGCTCGAGCTCGGCTAGAAGTAAAATTCTTAGGCTCGCAGACCTCTAGTTATTTATAGAAAAAATCCTAACCGCTAATCTGTACTAAAACTGAAATTTCTCAAGAAAAATTTTTTGTCTTTATATACACTTATTCCAGAAATGTACCAAACTACATGTAATAAAGTCAAGGGACTTTTAGTGCAAGCAGAATACATCTCACGTACATTAGATATGTGGATATCATCTGTTAAAAGATTCGGGTTTGGGTTCGAGATTCGGCAAATCCAGTCTAGGATTTGAGTTAGGATTCGGATTCGAGGAAATCAGGATTCGCCCCATCCCTAATTTAAATATTCTAATTTGCAATTGTACCAAAAAATGCTAATTGGTGGCACATGCTTGAAAGGTTTTGTATAGGTTTCTAGTGCACAATCATTCATTATTAGTTTAATGCACAATGTCATTGCATGGTTAGAATTAGTAAGGCCCCACGTTTACAATCTAATACAGTCTCACCCTGAGGTGATTCCATACTAACTTCATTCAGTTTGTGAGGAGCAAGAGTACGTCGTGCCACGAGCCACTGCTCTAGAACTGGGGAAAGCCATGTCCATAGGTTGCATAAGTACGAGTGTTGAGTATTTGAACAAACCTGCTCTTACCAGATCATATGTGTACAATCAATAGTAGTATGTAAATGGGCGTCCAAGCACAGGCTTCAGGCTGTGGTGGCGGTGCCGTGGAGCCTGCCGATTGCTCTGACGTCACGGCGGCCATTTTGGACTCAAAAATTCCTCAAAAATGACCCAAATTGACTCAAAAATTACCGTTTTGAGGAAAAATTTCTTGTTTTATTCCTCAAAAATTCAAAAATTAGGATTTTGATAAACCTCTAAAGTATTTTGCCTTAGAAAGAACACAAAATCCTAAAATAGGCTTAAGCATCCATGTCTACAGCCTCCGATAAGCCTCTGACGTCATCTAGGATTATGACAAAACCGTTGCAATTTCCGTTACGGATGCCAACTTTTAAATATTTATTTACTATCCGATTTTAATGAAAAAAAAATGTTAAAATTTATAAACATATTAAATTAATAAAATTTTAATAAAATAATTTTAAAAACATACAATTACAACATGGAGATCCTCGGATCGATCCCGGTGAGAGCAAAAAAATAAAAACGGCGACCGATCCTTCCCTCATAGTGGCTGCTGGCAGACTGACCCCCCACACTTTTTTCATAGCATATATATCATCAGGTAGTATGAAGTCATGTCCGCCATCTTGAAAATCCGTAATTTTAATGCTATAGATTCGGGAAAAATTCCAAAATTCATTAAATAAATTTTTAATCAATATTCTGATTAATTCGATCGATTCCTGTCCTTCGTTCAATCCCTGGATGATGCACAAAATTATAATTTTATGTAAAAAATAATAATTTCAATAAATCATATTCAAAATTCTTAAAGAGGCTTAAAATCCTATACTACCAGCCTCCAGTAAGCCGTTAGGTCCACCATCTTGGAAATTTGTATTTATTGATCCATAAATTTATAAAAAAATTATTAAATTCATAAAAAATTCAATCATTAATCCACCTATAGAATTGATACTTGATTCGATCTCTGGGCGATACAAAACAACTTTAATTTTAAAAAAATACCACTAAAGTGACGTTTGAGAAAATAAAAACACCACAAGTTCTTTGAAAAAACAAAAAAATTTATTACATAAATTCTACACTACTAGTACTAGTACAAAAAAAAACAATCAATTTACTAAAGTCTAGAGCATTTCTCGATTTAAATAGCCTTTTTAATGTACGAAGTAAGTGCTCTACATGACTGTAAATGTCTATTCAGTTTATCAGGTTCGAAAATTGGTACACCACAATTTTCACACAGAGAATTATCAATTTCAATTAGGGGGGTACGGAGTACCCTATGCTTGCAATGTTAATATAGGCTTTACATAAATAACATTTTAGATAAATCTGTGAAAGCTATTTGTTCCAGATATTTACAGGTTGTAAGTATATATTTCATACTGATGCTGAAATAACAGTATAACAAAACAATGTAAATTTAAAATTTTATAATTTTTTTTAACTTTTGTTGTAATTTTTCTTTCATATTTTGAGGTTATATAATTTTTTTTATTATTGTGAATATTTTTCATAGATATTATTTCAGTATGCATAGAACCACATTATCAAGACATTCTGTTAGTTTCGTCTCCCAGCATTAAACCAAATTCAAGAAAATGTACCTTAAAGTTTGAAAAAAAATGTTTTTAGAAAATGGCCTTCAAAGTTGGCTATCAGTGCATGCCTTCTCCATAACTAGGATTGTCAATGTCCTCTTCCATTTCACTCTCAAGCTTCCTTTTGGCATTCCGCGTAGCCTGTCTGATCTTTTTGTGCAAATTTCTGACTCTCATTTCAGCTTGCCTAAGTCTTTCTAAGTAAATTTGTAGCATAGCATCAACAGTGCGAGAGCCAATACTCAACCCCAGTTCTTCCAATACCATACATTTTGTAATATTTCCTTGATTGAATGAAGCTACCACATCATAAACACCAAAATGAAGGGTCTTTATTTGTACAATCACAGTTTTGGGCAACCTACTCCATATGACGCTATTCACACATTAATTTGGATTTTGAGTACGACCATGAAGACAATTTTGCAGGAGATTGATCTCTGACAGATCCCGAAAAATTGGTTTTACCTCTTCCACTATGGCGAATAGTAAACTGTGAGGATGGTTATAAGTTTCTCCTGTAATTTTTCCTCTGTTATATTTACACCATGATTCTTCTCATTTTGGACACAAAGCATGTTGCGATGATGTCGATTAAATGTGACCAAACAGAGCCCAGGCAGCTGTCCTCATTTTCACCACACTTTCAGTATTCTGTCTTATTGCAAGTCCATAATAATTTGGGATAATATCAATGGTGGAGTCTGTCAGTCTGTTTTTACCATCTAGTGATCTTCCATCACTCAACTTTTTTCCTTTCATGCTTGTTTTCAGTCGTTTCAGTCTTGAACCCATTCACTTTTGAACATATCCAACACATTCCAGTTCTGTAATCTGTACACACTCGCCATATGGTTTCATTTCTTCAATTGCCTTGAATGCTTTTGAGTCACCATCCCCAAAATAACACACATATCTTGTATTATACAGTGACAGTGAACGCTCAAAAATCTCTTTCACTCCAGAAACCTCCATACCACCACTAGATCCACTGTAGTTTGATGAACACCGCTCTCCATGATGATTTCCTGGTAATACTTTGCATTTGCAGTGTTTAGACATGATTGCAATGTCATGTTGTGGCCGGGGGTTGTTCGGACGGCTTTGAGGTGATATGTTAGTGGGCGCCACCACGTGGTGAGGCACGTGGACCCGGTGAGACTCCTAACTCGGGGCGTGACGTCGCCCATGTGAGGCGTGATTTTACCCCCTGAAAACACCTAGCACTAATTCCTGCCCGCTCTTAGCGTCGGGCACGCTATTATCTACGCAGTGGGCTCTCAGGCGTCCCACACGCCGTCACACTCCACGTGGTCATACAGATTTAAATAATAAAATAATACGTTAGATTTACACACCTAATTTATTCGGCGAATGCAACTCACACATGTACATGATTGAAACTGTTTAAAACGCCCGCGGAACGAATCGGTTTAAGGCCTTTTCACAATACCGCGATGCGACGCGATCTGGCGACGCGATGTAGCGAAGGCAGCGACGTAAATATATGTCGCCAGCTAGTGCACTTCGAAATAGCGCGACGCGATCGCCATGCAGCTGGCGAAAAAAAACCGAACCAGCCTGCACTCTGCTGGGGATATTTTACAACATGGTTGTAAACAAAAGTTTTTGGCGGTAATATTCAGATTGTTGTTATTATATTTGTACACTGACTGACTGGTAGAAGCATTTAATTATGGATAGGAATCGCGAAGCCCATAATATATTTCTAGCCAAGCATTATTTTTCTCCGTCTGATTACAATGTTTGTTACTAGAAACATAGTACAAACACGGCTTTTTCTGAACTTCATCAATCAGACGCTCTTCAATACTCATTTCAATTGAACAAAATCCACGTGTTGTTTACTAACATTACTTAGATGCATCAATACATAGTTTCTTACCTCTTGTTTTCAGTACTTCTTCATCTTTACCACAATCTTGTTTCTGATTGGCTGTTATTTCTGACGTCATTAGCGACATCGCCGAAGCGACGAAACAGCCTCGTCGCCAAGTGAGCTGTCGCGCATCGCGGGCGATGTAGTTGTGATTGGCTGGTTTGGTATGACGTCACGTCACATCGCGTCGCGTCGCGGTATTGTGAAATAGGGCTTTAAGGCCTTTTCACAATACCGCGATGCGACGCGATCTGGCGACGCGATGTAGCGAAGGCAGCGACGTAAATATATGTCGTCAGCTAGTGCACTTCGAAATAGCGCGACGTGATCGCCATGCAGCTGGCAAAAAAAAAACCAAACCAGCCTGCACTCTGCTGCTGCTCCCCAGTGGTGATATTTTACAACATGGTTGTAAACAAAAGTTTTTGGCGGTAATATTCAGATTGTTATTATATTTGTACACTGACTGACTGGTAGAAGCATTTAATTATGGATATGAATCGCGAAGCCCATAATATATTTCTAACCAAGCATTATTTTTCTCCATCTAATTACAATATTTGTTAGGTACTAGAAACATCGTACAAACACTGCTTTTTCTGAACTTCATCAATCAGACGCTCTTCAAAACTCATTTCAATTGAACAAAATCGACATGTTGTTTACTAACATTACTTAGATGCATCAATACATCGTTTCTTAACTCTTGTTTTCAGTTCTTCTTCTTTACCACAATCTTGTTTCTGATTGGCTGTTATTTCTGACGTCATTAGTGACATCGCCGAAGCGACGAAACAGCCTCGTCGCCAAGTGAGCTGTCGCGCATCGCGGGCGATGTTGTTGTGATTGGCTGGTTTGGTATGACGTCACGTCACATCGCGCCGCGTCGCGGTATTGTGAAAAGGGCTTTAGGTGTAAAGACCCACCACGTGGTCACATATCAAATTACGTAATACATAGAAGAAAAGACTGTTACTGGTCGTAAGATAATTAATTACACAGTCCCCCGACCGAGAGGAGCTCCGAGGACGAAAAGAAAACGATTTGGAAAGAATTAAAGTTAAACAGAATTACTTAGCGGTGAAAACAAGCGATGAGGTCCCCGGAGTGCTGAAGCAACTACTCTCGGTCGTTGATGGCGGCGGACTGGGGTGAGATCATGGCTCGGCTCGACTAACATGGCGTCCTCCCGCCGAAACAATTGCCATTAAAGATATTTGTGATTTCGTGCCACGGGAAACTAAAGTAACATGACAAGAATGATTTAAAAATTACGTGACATTTTCTGAATAATGCAAAAGAATACTACAAATTACAATTATTAAGGAGAACATTTAATTATTGTCTGGCTTCGGGTTTCCTCGGGAATGTCCGGAAACGCTATTATATTTTGATACCTTATTTTAATTAAAAGTACATAAAACCCTCCCGGCCGATCTGCCATCACGTTGCACTTGGGGAACATAAAAACAAATAACACAATTATATTTACTTATGTTTTAGGGGTACGGCGCACTGGCTCGACGGCGCCCTCTTGCCGGGCGAACACACAAGCACGCACACGTACGCACGGGTAGACGGGAGGTTTGAATGGAGGGTGGGTGGTGTTTAGGCGATGGCATATCGGACTTAACAGGGGCCGCAGGCCCGGACGATGTCAGTCAATTACCTTTCCTGTATCTACACTTGTGGCTGAAACTGTACCATTTAGTGACGTATGTCCTCGTTTCTGCCAAGAGCCATCAAACGCCACAGTTATGTCACAATCCATGTTATTTTCTTCAACAGCTTCCTCAACAGCCTCCTTCATACTTTTCATAGCAACATCCTCCACAGCAGAACCTACCACATTTACATATCGAGAAAACAATTCCTGCGTGTAATTTTTTTCGTAATGAGACAAATAATTTTATTTAGTTTTGCTTGCTTAGTGATTTCCTGTTATCTAACAATCACTTACAATACATTTTTTTTTATCAGGATTACTTCAGACAAAGATTACTCAGTGGATTCCCATGTCTTGGGACAGCTACAAAATGCTATCATGCAATACGAGCTTCTTTCTCCTTGATGTCTAGCAAAGCTATCCTTCTCTTGGAATCGTAAGTGAGCATCCTACATTGCCCATAAAAAATTAATATTTACCTCAGCATAACATGAGGAGACAGGCATTGACAAGTATTGGAACTATTTGTAACAAGTTCTTTTGCATGGCATAACTTAACTGTCGCTGCTGAATGGAGCTATTGTAACCAGTTGGAGCCATGTATCCTCGAAGCCTCGCAGTCTCACAGCCTTGTAGTCTTGTAGATTCATAGTCTGTAGTCATGTAACTATGTTGCCTTGGAGCCTCGTAGACTTGTAGCTTCGTAGCCAAGTAGTTTTGTAGTCGTATAGCCAAATGTCGTTAGAGCAGTTGAAGTCAAAAGACTGTTGAAGCAAAGTCAATTGGAGCAGTTGAGGTCTACAGTAGATTGGAGATTGTATCCTACTGATGAAAAGGTATCCCACTGAATTTAATGTTCGTGTAAATCTACCAATGTCATTTGCATTAAATGTGCGTAGACAGGACTGTAGTATCATATCGGACTGATGGGACAGAGTAATTCTGGTAAGATTGTATTTTACAAAGTTCAATTTTCGTCCAAATATGCACCCCTTTCGTTAGATGTGCTTTTTTTTTTTTTGCACTGTGCCTCCAAATGCTCTTCCTTTTTTCGAATATGCGTCTGGCCAAGTTCGATACAAAATGCAATTGAAATCAGTTGAAGTCAGATGTAGTGGGAACACTTGGAGCACTTGGAATTTTTGGCCATTTGGAGCAATTGGAGCTTTGGAGAATTTTTAGCTTTCGAGCAGTGTACTGTGTGTTCTTTTCTTTTTTTGAATGTGCGTTTCCGTTAAATGTGCGTAATCAAATCTGTAGTAGTTCTGAATGTTTACTAGTTTGGTTTTGATAAAACATTTTTTAGGGTTTCTTAGTCCTTTAGTAAGCGTAAAACGTTCCGTTGGTCTAAATGTTTCTGATTGATTTTATCGATATTTTAGGTCTGAAAGTTTGAAGACTTTTTTGACTACTTGAAATATGTTATATTAGCTATAGACGAAGGATTTCTTGAGGTACGGAAATGTCTGGTCAATACATCTGACATTGTTCATTACCTGGTCTCGTGGTGTGAAGACACTTGGCCAATGTGTACAGCATTGTACATGAACCAATTGTAATGTATTTCATGCATCGAAAAAAAAATCCACGCTAGGCAGCGCGACATTTTAATTCGGCGGACAGGTATCTTGTCTAGTGTTGTTTGGAATTTTTTCAGAATTTCTGGGTTAATTACGAATTTCCAAGATGTTGTTCAAATTTCAAGATGATGGATACAGTGATAGATAACTGTCTGTTAATAAATAAAACTGCACTCTAGTAGCTAAGAATTAAATTAATGACATCAACACACTATAGCAGATGACAAGTGTACTACGTGACACTAGCGCTCCTAGTATCAAGTATTGACAACAATATTGTGGTGATGTCCTCTACAAGGTGATGTGTGTAAACTAGCACTCCTGGTAGCGAGTACTGAAAACAAGATGGTGGATCAAAGATAATCACCGGGGTCAAGGTCAAATGTCAAGGTAAAAGTCCAATGTCAAAGGTCAAAAGTCAAGGACAAGGCCAAAGGACTAGTGACTGACGAACATTAACATGACCAGCGAATCTGTCGCAATGGCCGAGCAACAATGACGAATCCAGTCGCTGGATCGTGGCCGCTGGCAAGAGAGCGAAATGCCTGCACACGGAAGTGTCCGGTGCGGGCAGTGATGATGAGGCGGGCCCCGCCCCCCGCCCTCAGCAGCCAACCACGACCGAGGCCACCAGGAAGGCGCCTCGCATCAAGCCACTGTTCGTCTTCCTCGACCAGGGGCACCAGTACCCGAGGGTGTACACCGCCCTTAAACAGGCGGTGCTCGAGAAATTCACGTGCCAAAATCGTGGCCGTGATGAGATACAAATAAAAATCGCGTCAGTCCCCGACTACCAGAGGGCAGTAAAAGCCCTGCAAGCAATTGGTGCGCAGCTCTCTGTCCTCCTTCAGGGGACGAAGTGCCCAAAAAGTTTGTGTTGCACGAAGTGTGCCGCCACACACCATCCGAATTCCTCCAGGAGGAATTCAACGCCCTCAATCTTCCGGTCCAGAACCACTGGTTCCTAGAGAACTGGCAGAGACGCGAAAAGTGAGATGCACTAGTGATAGAGGTGCCTCAGAGCTGCGACTCTGAGCACATCTACATCTTGAAAGAGTTCGCCGGCATGCTTGTGCGTGTCGACGACTACCGTCGCCCCTCAGGCCCTTCCCAATGCAGCGTCTGCCAGCGCTACAATCATGTTGGCAAGGCCTGCCACGCGGCCCCTGTGTGCCGGTGGTGCAGCGGACCACACCGCGCTCCCGACTGCCCAATGGGGGCAACCTTGACAACAAAGTGCGCACTCTGTCAGGAGGCACACAGCGCGAACTATAAGGGCTGCCAGGTCTATAAGAAGGAGACCCGCAGGCACCTTCCGCCCCAGGTGCGCAAGCAGCGCGAGCTGCGCCTTGGTGGAGGACGGACGTGTCCCGGAGCAGCTCCTGCGGTCTAGCTTGTTCAGTTGTTGATAGCACTTCTCAGTGCTATCACAGCCGACAGCAGACGATCTTGAAAGGTGCCTGTGTGCCTAGCGCACACAGGCGGTTACAGTTATTGCTGCACAGATAAAGGTATTGACGACCGACGAACTCAGCGACACCTGGGGTGTTAGAACCCCTGTAGCCTAGCCACGAACCCGGCTAACTAGCCCCGGGGGAGTGGTCAGTGGGTGCAACTGAGCGTTAGGACTGAGAGACAGTGACAGCAGCGACATGGACGAAGGCCCTTCAGGAAGTGGCGACCAGCCAGGCTGGACCACAGTGTCCAACAAGAGGGCAAAGCGTGCCCATAGTGACAGAAGCGCGGACAACAGCGACAAGGAGGGCCCCGCCCCCACTCCCATCCCCCAAGCGCATTCAGCGCCAGTGGACCAAGGCTCCCAAAGTGAAGCCATTATTTGTGTTCCTGGATGCAGGGCATCAATATCCGAGGGTCTATCACGCCCTAAAATCAGCTCTGGCAGAGAAGTTTGTCTGCCAGAACCGCGGCCGCGACGAGCATATGGTCCACACGGCCAATATCACTGAGTACCACCGCGCCATTAAGGCCCTTCAGGCCATCGGCGCTCAGCACTCCGTCCTGCTCCAGCAAGAGGAGACGCCCCAGAAGTTCGTGCTGCGTGGCGTGCACCGCCACACGCCAAACGACTTTACAACAGGAATTCGCTGCAGCCAACCTGCCGGTACAAAACTGCTGGTTTCTTGAAAACCGGCAGAAACGCGAAAAATGCGATGCGCTCGTCATCGAGGTGCCGCAGACGTACGACGCCGAGTAAATCCGCGCCCTGACAGAATTTTCTGGCATGCAGATCCGTGTCAATGACTACCGCCGCCCCTCAGGCCCTAGTCAGTGTAGCATATGCCAGCGATTCAACCAAGTTGGCAAGGGCTGTAGAGCCGCCCCAGTCTGCAGGTGGTGCAGTGGTCCACACCGCGCCCCCGACTGCCCTCTGGCTGGGCAACAGGAACACAAAAAATGTGCTCACTGCCAGGAACAGCACTGCGCCAACTACAAGGGCTGCAGTGCCTATAAAAAGGAAAGCCGCAGGCACCTTCCCCCCCAGGTCCGCAAAGTACGCGAACAACAGTCTCGCCGTGACATCCGCGAAAACAGACGAGCCGCGACACAACCCGCGCCCCAGCAACAACCCCCACCGGGCTTCTTCGGTCCCCCGGGCCCCCAACCATGGGGCCTTCCAAGGCACCACCCGCTCCCGGGCTTTACCCAGTTCACGAACAACAGGTTCGAGTCTCTGACACACCACGGCGTACCCAGCTACAACGAGCTGGACTTCCCTGTCATCACCAACAATCCCTGGCAGCGCAGGCCGCGACAAAAGCAGCCAAAGAAAAATTGGACGGGCCATAAGAATGGCAACGGCAGCCAACACAAACAACAACAACCAACCCCAGCTGCCCCAGCTGCCCCGGCCAAGGAAAAACCCGCCGCGGCCCCGAGACGAGTGACGCCACCAGCAGCTGCCCAGACCATGGTTGTTGACAGCCCCTGGGTCACCACCTCCCCCACCCACACCCGCCACCGACACACAGGTGCCACTCCTGGAGGATGTCCAATCCTTCCTCCTGAACAATAAGGCCATAAGTGCCAACACTCAATTGCGCAGTGCCATCGGCCCACTTTGCCAACTGATGGCAATCTGGCTCGACCCAGCGAAATCCATGGCCGATAAAATCCGTGCAACCATGGATTGCGTGTGTGCGCTCGCCGACACCATCCATGGCGGCGTTGGATAATGCGGCCCCGGTTCACAACACAAACCCAGCCAGTAGTTTTATGTTACATTCCCTCCTATTCTGGAATGCACGCGGCATTAAAATTAAATTAACGGAATTAATAAATCACCTGGATAAATATAAAATAAAAATAGCAGCGATAAGTGAAACGCACTTAAAACCGACTGATAGGCTAACCATTTTAAATTATGTCATCTACAGGCGCGACCGAGATGCCAGAGGCGGCGGAGTCGCCCTGGCAGTACACAACAGCATCAGGCACTCTGCCTGCCAGCTCCCCGATTTTCAAAATCTAGAAGCAATAGGTATTAATTTGACTATTAACCACCAACTAATTAAACTCATTTCAATGTATGCGATCCCTGGTAGGTCCCTCAGCGTGGCGGATCTGGACGCTCTGTATGGGGCGGCCCCGAGCTTCCTCGCTGTAGGCGACATAAATGCCAAACACATAGAGTTGAACTGCAGGCGCGCTACAGCGAACGGCAGATTACTCTACACTCACCAGCTTAATAAAAACTATCACGTACATGCTCCCTCAGAGCCAACACATGACTCTGGCAGACTAAATAGCATACCTGATATATTAGATATCGCCCTAAATAAGTGTGTCAAAACGGGATTCGAACTCGAGGTTGTACACGACATGTCGTCAGACCATTTCCCTGTTCATTTAATCTTTGATGACGCAACTGTAGATAAAAACCCACCACGCAAATTTAGGGATTACAAGAACGCAGATTGGCAACGCTTTAAACATTATTTAATGATAAATCTCCCTGATGCGGCCGAAATTAATATTGAAAATAGTGAAAATCTAGATTCTGCGATAACTGAATTAAATGTAAAAATCCAGGAGTGTATCAGCCAGTGCATCCCTGAAAAGGAGGCTAGGTTAATGCATGACGAACTGCCAGAGTACATCCGCAGCTTGATCGCACAAAAGAATCGACTGCGGCGTGAATACATGCGGCTCTGTACACAAAAGACGAAACGCCGAATCAATGAACTCAAAACAGTCATATCCGACGAAATCTCACTCTGGCGCAGCAGCCAGTGGGAAACAAAAATATCAAAACTCAAGACCCAGGACGGCAATGCCTGGGCCCTGACTAAACGAATTATAAACAAAACGGATAAAATCCCGCCCCTCCAAACAAACAACGGCGTAGTATTTCAGCCTCAACACAAGGCACAGACCTTCGCCGACACACTGGAAACAGCTTTCCAGCCTAATATGCAGCCCTGCGACAGGCAATTCACCGCACAAATTTACCGCGAACTTCGTATTAAATTGCGACAGCCCACAGTCTCCGAGCCCTTGCGAACACAAGAACAGGAAATAAAGCGAGCAATCAGAAAAATGAAGCCGCGCAAAGCTACCGGAAACGATGGCATACAAGCTGTTGTTCTTAAATAACTCCCAAACGAAACACTTGAATACTTAGCGGAATGCATAAATGCAATGTTTTGATTAAATATTTTCCCCTCTCAGTGGAAAGAAGCACAATTTATAGTCTTCCACAAGCCGGGTAAAGACAAAACACTACCACAAAACTACAGACCAATCAGCCTATTAAGCACTGTGTCGAAAGTCGCAGAATGCATTATACTAAATCGTCTCAACAGATACATTTGCGATAACAACATACTGCCTAACGAACAGTTCGGCTTCTGCAGTACTCACTCAACAGTACACTAATTAGTGCGTCTCACAGAAAAGATAAAAAGTGCATTTAACGCACACGATTATGTAGTCGCAACGTTTATAGACGTAGAAAAAGCTTTCGACAGAGTTTTTCACGCGGGGCTGATTTATAAACTCTATCAAACAGGATTTCCAGACAGCTACATCAAGCTAGTCGCGTCCTACCTAGCAGACAGAACATTCAGAGTATTCACAGAAGGAGCTCTATCAGACATCAAACTAATACGAGCAGGAGTACCACAAGGTAGAATTCTAGGCCCTGTCCTATTTAACATATACATAAGCGATATGCTACGCCCCACACACTGCCTTGTCAAACTAGGCTGCTACGCAGACGACACGGTGCTGTATAGCAGGTCTCACAACCTCCAGCTAGCCACAGACCGACTACAAGTTGCACTCACCGAGTTCCAACACTGGTGCACGACCTGGCGAATCAAAGTAAATACAACTAAGTCCGAAGCAATTGTGTTTACCCGCAAACGCATTACTACTGTCGACAACAGGCCACACATTAGTTTGTTTGACGAAAACATCCCTCACAAAGACGTAGTCAAATATTTAGGCGTACATATGGACATGAAACTGCTTTGGCGCAATCACATAGACGCCAAACGAACGCAAGCACAGGCTAGAATCAGTGCCCTATACCCAGTCATGAGTAGGCGATGTGGCAGCACAGTCAAAAATGGCTTGCTGCTTTACAAAGCTCTTATGCGCCCCATCATAACATATGCAGCCCCTGTCTGGGCAACCGCAGCTCGCACACACTTGCTGAAACTACAGCGAATTCAAAACAAATGTATTCGAATCGCTACAGACGCCCCAGTGTACTGTCCTGTAGAAGCTTTGCATCGCGAAACAGAATCGGAAACTTTGCAAGACTTTTACATTCGTACAACACAAACATTTTACGATAAATGCGTAAACAGTTTAAATCCGCATGTTTCATCACTTGGAAATTATGATCCAGACATAAGTCAAAAATACAAACGCCCGAAATCAATCCTCGCGCATCGCCCCCCGTAGCGATGCGCGATTGGCCAAGCAGCCAGCCAATCACAGCTGCCTGCGCCGGCTGAGGCCAGACCCCAACTACGTGGTTTCAGACTGGTGGGAAAATTTCACACATACACTCGTATTGCTGGCAGTTCGTCATAGATAGATTTAGTAACTAGCTGTTATCAGACTAAAAATGTCGCATTAAACACGCGAAACTCCTCTCCTACCCCCTGAACAACACACACAATCTAGATTATAGGTGTCAAAAAAATATAAAATAAAAAAATAGTTTTTAGGCATTTAGCTTTAAGTACACAACATTTTGCATTAAACATGCGAAATCAACACACCACAACACCACCAGCGATAAGGACACACAGTGCCAATTCAAAATAGTGCGATGCACACAGGTGTATGTACGGCACCCTCGGGTTCACTGCCTGTCATGTTAGTACTGAACCTCATGTCTGATGGCATCACTCGCCTGGCAACCCTCACCTCCAGTGCTGGTTGTGTTCTGAAAGGCATGAGATTTTGAATTGCAAGCTAAAATTTAAATTAAATTAATTAATAAAATAGTTACGCATAAATAACACCACTATGCTAATTCAAAATAGCGCGAAGCACACAGGTGTATGTACGGCCCCCTCGGGTTCACTGCCTGTTGTGTTAGGGCTGACCCTCATGTCTGATGGCATCACTCGCCTGGCAGGCCTCACCTCCAGTGCCGGTTGTGTTATGAAAGGCATGAGATTTTGAATTACAGCTTAAATAAATTAACTAAAAATTTCCTTCTTCGTAATTTTAAGTGGGCTGGCTGGCAGCCTGGCGGGAAACGACTAAATTACCCCCGAAACAACCAGTGCCACCCAAACCAATGCGGACAGCAATGTCCAACCCCCCCCCCCCCCCCCCCCCCACATGGTAGACTTTTCTACTGTCTCTTTCTTTTCTACTTTCTCTTTCTGTCCAACTCTTCTTCCAAATCCATCCGTAACCCTCCTGCTTGATATTAATGCATGAAATTTCGCATCCCGCATGTCAGAGCCCAGGGTTTTCCCTGTGTCTATGCAGGTTTTACCTGGGCCCAACTTATCTAGTTTTAGTCTAGTATAGTCAGTGAGGAGAGTTAGTCATGGCGCCAATCGCTGCCATGGCTGGCCAATCCCCTCCTAGCACACGATGCATGCTACCCCTCCTGCATGGCTAATACCCTGCATGATTAGAGCATATGGGCTTCGGCCCGAGACACACTTAGTCTCCCTCCCTAACCCGGAACCCTCCCCAACACACTTAAATTTAATTTAGGTTAGGGAAAAAAAAAGCAGCAGTCTCGCCGCGACTTGCACGACAACAGGCGGGCTGCAATGCATCCCCAGCCGCAACCGTCGCAAAGGGCCCCTCAGGGCTACTTCGGCCCCCCAAGGAAAAACCCCTGGGGAACCCCGAGGTACCCCCCTCCCAAGAGCTTCGGTGACTACCTGCAGCAGGCAGGTTGTAACAGATTTGCGCCCCTGTAGCAGCACTGCGAGCCCAGCTACAATGAGCTAGACTACCCAGTGCTGGCGAATAACCCCTGTCAGCAGAAGGGGTTCAAGAAACACCCGACGGGCCATAAAAATGGCCAAGGCAAGCCTCCGCGACCCACCCAGGACAGGCCCTCGCAGCCTGGACCGGACAGCCCGCGACAGCCTGCC
Organism: Bacillus rossius redtenbacheri; assembly: GCF_032445375.1. NCBI lineage: Eukaryota > Metazoa > Arthropoda > Insecta > Phasmatodea > Bacillidae > Bacillus > Bacillus rossius. The sequence continues at coordinate 40,585,962 of NC_086342.1, read as the reverse complement.
CAGGACAAGCTTGTGGCAGCCAAGGTTGCACCAGCTCCGGCGAAACGCACGACCGCGCTCACCCGGCCGCAGGTAGCTCCCGCACCTGAGGTCAACATGGCGGTGGACGCAGCACCAGTGCTGCCAACTGAACCGCCCGCGCCCCGCGAGCAGCCAGCCACGATGGCTGACTTCCAGAAAGTGCTCGAACAGTCGCGCACTTTCAACACAGATGCAAATCTGGCGGCCACAATTGTCCCCATGTGCCAGATTATGGTTATATGGTGCGACCCATCTGTCTTAAACCAGCGAAGGGAATACTAGGCCAAGACAAGAACGAAACACGGTCTTACGCCCTTCCTGATTCACATACCACTATGTGACGAGCCTCAAAGGACTCAAGATAGTTCATACTTGCTTGTAAAGAAACAAAAAGGGTTCCATGCAAATAGCTTTATATTTTCTAATAACAGGTTGACGTCCCTCGGCTTTAGGTCCCATTTTCCCCGTTTGCGTAATTCCCTGCCTTGCCCGTGCAGCTCTTGTCGGTGAGGTGTGGGTTCAGGCCAACATGGCCGGGACCGGGAAATACGGGACCTGGAGAGAATTTTGGGCGAGGAAAAAGAATGGTAGGCTGTTCCAAGGATAACTCGGTGTTGAATGTTCCATGAGCCCCTTTTATTGTCGCTTAGAGAACCTGCCGCAGCCTGGCGGATCTGTCGTGGAACGAGCGCCCTCCCCGCTACGACCCGGACTCCCGGAAGAAAGTCTCGTCCGTTAACACGTCCCGACACAAACTGGGAAGTTATTCCCGTAACAATGGCCCCGATTAAGATTGCTCCGTAATAATGCGCAACGCGTGCGCGTTCCGTCACGTAAAAGTCTCGTACCGACTGCGAGGTTCGGCGGTCCGTAACCGCGCGTACACGGCCTATGACGGTAGTCTGGAGACGTCCCGGAAAACTCGTAAAACTCAACAGGGTGAGCGATTCAATGGATGCAGCTCTGCTGCCGCGACAACCCGTGAAGTTACACTGTCGTCGGACCACGAGCTCAGAAGACGCGCCTCACGAGCAGCGCGGAGCGGCGAGCACGTCTGTCCTCGATCGCGCTCAGAACACCACTGCCCTTCTCCGCCCGCCAGCGGACCGAGGCCCGCGGGCCGCGGAGGAGGGGGAGGGGAAATCGGCCAGCGTGGGAGAGGCCCACCCCGCGACGCGCCAGACTGCGATTACATTACTAACACGGCGAAACACTAGAGAAAAATCACAGAATTATTTACACAACTTAGCAAGACATTAATCAAAAAGCGAATTTACACATCAGTTAATTAGTTACGATTACAAAATATACACAATTATCGAGGCTCGTGACCATTTAAAAAATATATAAAACACAGAATTATTTATCACACAAAAGAAGCTCACTGGCATGCTAGGGCGTACGCGGGTGCGTCCCTGACCGTCGCACTTCACAGGTGGTGCACTGGGGGGACAAAACTCCCTCAGGCCCACGTCGGTGGCCAGGTACAGCCTCTGCATCTGGGAGGGTACGACGGCTGTTGTCAAGGTCATAACACTGACGCGGCGGTCGGTGCTCCCTCTGAGAGCACAGGCCGTTATGTGTCCTCAACACCTGAACTAGTGCAAGTGCTACGAACACACCCGCGCGTGTAGTATAGTGCAGTGCCTCGAATGGCGTGACGTTGGTCACGGCTGGCTGTATACACGAAGCGCCCGGCCGGGTGTGGTAATGCGCAAAAGGGAGTTCAGTACATATGCAATTTAACTAACAAACACAAACTAAAACTTTTAAGATGTCAAATAATTCTTATTAATTAATTAATTATTTTGTAATCTCTTGTCGTTCACAAAACTGGCCGGCATCATCTTCCCGTGCTCCGTGGTTTTCCAGCACTCACCAGGGCCGGCAGCCACGCGCACGTGGAGCCTCCAACTTTTCGCGCCTGATCCAGCATGTAACGTCCATAGGTAATATTTCTAAATCTTCTTTCAACAGCTCCACGGTCGGCCCTAATTCGGCCGTATGACGTGTCGTACAGTCCGTAACTAAAATGTGTTCTTTCCAGGAGTTACTGTACACAATGATATCATCGATATAATTAAAAACACCTTGAAACTTCAGATCTCCTATCACCTGGTCCAGAACACGATACAATGCCTGAGAGCCAAAAGAGTCCCCAAGAGGCACCCTATTATATTCGAAATGGCCCCAAGGAGTGGAAAACGCTAAATATTTACGACAATCTGGATGGATTAGGCACTGGTGGAAACTTGAATTCAAGTCAAGAACCGAAAAGAATTTAGCCTTCCCCAGATGTTGGAGAGCACTTTCAATGGTAGGCATAGGAAATGGGTCAAAGACAATCTGTTTATTTACCTGAGTGTAAGAATGCACTAATCGGAATTCGCCAGATTCCCTTTTAGTGGGAGTGCTAAATTCAGACGTTGAGGGCGAAATCACACCCTCACACAGCATGCGATCAACAATGCCGCGCATGATTTTAAGTTTTGGGGGTGAAAGACGATGATGAGGAACCCTTACTGGGGTGTCATCCTAAACCCGGAATCTATACAGCAAGATATCACATTTCACAAGATTCTTGGTTAAAACATCCGGGTAAAGAGCCCTCAATCCGTCTAACGACCTCTGTTCCAGACTGCCTACCTTGTTACCCCTACCGTCCCTAGTCCTTTCGCCAGTAGTCAGAGAACCAGCACTGACGAGTGCCAATTTAACCACTAAATGAACCTTTTCCTAGGGGGCGAAGTGAAAACGCAAACAAGACTCCGACGCATCCACCATGCATTGCACATGGCTCAAGAAATCAAATCCCAAAATAATCTCAGAAGGGAGATTAGGAACTACCCAGAACACATAATTCCAAGAAAATGAATTTTCACAGAAACCTTTGCTTCCACTACATCCCCATTAGCCACACATACGTATAAGCGCGAGTCACGGGAACACGCCCGAAGGAGGTGCGGAAATTCGCACAAACACTGTCAAACCATGATTGGCTCACTACACTGCGGGAAGCTCCAGTGTCAATCAATGCCAGCAACTGACGTCCATACAACTGTACCTGCACCCTACACGTCGACGATGGCTTTTCTATATCTTTTGTTGGTCTCACTCCACACACACCATTTACATGCGCGGAGCAGTTGCGTTTCCCGGACAAGCCCTTCGCTCATGACCGGAAGATTTACAAAGAAAGCACAAAAGATTTTCCACCGGCACCCTCTGCATCAAGCATTCACATGCCTGGTGTCCAAAGCGACTGCAATTAGCGCACCGCGACCTTCGTCCCTCCGGATGTGTGTCCGCTCCACCAGCAGGTTCCCTCCATCCCGTGTCCGCAGTATGTAACCAAGGCCGTTCGCCGTCCGCAACGTGTGCCATCACCTGCGGGCTCACGCCTGTGGCCGCCCGGGCCCTACTTGACTGCTGCGTCGCCAAGCCTGCTACACGCACGCGTGGAGTGACGGCCGGAAACTGCATCGCGTATTCACGCGTGGCAAGCAACCGATTTTCCACCTCGCTCGCTAAAGATCTAAGCTCGTCCAGTGTCTGAGGGACAGTCGTAAAAATGCAATGTTCACGAGTCATGGGAGAAACATTTCCGAGAATAACTTCCACCAGTTCCTTCTCAGACAATCCCACCTCCAAGATGCGAGTGTAATCAACAACTGACTGAATGAAATCCACTAAAGGCTCGTGAGGAGCCTGAAATCGAAACACCCAATCCGACTTGCATTTATCCCGAACACGAGGAGGGCGTGCGTACCCAAGTACTTCCCGTGAAAATTCCTTGAATGACCCGTTACATTTAATAACCTCAGCTAAGATTTGCAAAAAGTACCCAGAACATTTAGTCAATAGTGAACAAATAAAATTATTCTCCGAAACCAAATTAAGCTCCGCAATTTTCCCGGCCGCTACTAGAAAATCAAGAATGGACGCAGGATCCAAGGTTGACAGCATGGGAAGGGAGTGCAAAGACTTGAAAAAAAGTTTTTGACCAAAGGCGTTATGGTTCGGACTCACATCAGGGGGAAATGAGGCATCCGACACCGGCGCGGTAGCGAGCTCTGAGCAGAGATACTGCAACGCTCTCCGCCACAGCTCTTGCATGTTGTCTCGTTCGTCGGCTGCGACACCGGCGTCCTCCAGGAAACGTAAGAGCTCGACCTTCGTCACGGTGTAAACCCACGACAGTTCCATGCTCGATACTCAAACAAAAAACAGAAAACAAACAACAGGCAGAACTAGCCAGCAGAGTTGCGCAGATTGAACCAGCGAAGGGAATACTAGGCCAAGACAAGAACGAAACACGGTCTTACGCCCTTCCTGATTCACATACCATTATAGTGACGAGCCTCAAAGGACTCAAGCTAGTTCATACTTGCTTGTAAAGAAACAAAGAGGGTTCCATGCAAATAGCTTTATATTTTCTAATAACAGGTCATAACACGTGCACATAGAGCATAGAGCACATCTGCACAGCAGACACAAAGCAAATTGTACGTACAATTCAAATCTCAGTCCTAAATATTAAGAACGTGACTGATAACAATATTAACAGCTGCAGACATTACAATCCCAAATTACAGTAATGATTACTAAACCATGAGGCCTCATTAAATACAGGAAATACAAATCATAAATATAGAATGAAAATAATGCAGAGATTAATGATTCATGCTAGGCCCAAACCTCGCGGCAATGAAAAAACCCAGTAAATTAAGAGGTCCCCTTTAGACAGCGCATGTCGAATCCTACTGAACAATTTAAAGTGACAGGCCTCTAAGACCTCGCAGCCACTAAGTAAAAATGAAAGTTAGCCTTTCCGGCAATGGACAACTGAGCAGGGGTAGGTTTTTGCATGACTAACCGAAGACTGAAGAAACATGGCCCAGACAGACATTAATTCAAAATGGAATTTAGAAGGATGGTGCCAAACGTAAATTTGGAATAAGGCCGCAATCTATTAAGTCAACTTACATGGCACGCCGTCCTTGTGCCCACAGTCCAAAAGAGATCCCCTGCTGCTACCTCCACATGTTGGTCCATTCCCCGCTCGCCCAAGAAGACACCCCCATACCTCTCAAGCATCATGTTCACAGCTCGGCGAACTAACAGCGCAGGCGCGGAGGGGAAACGTTGCCACGTAACCAAGACACTACACCAGGTGAAGGGGGAACAAGGAGGGGAAACGAGGTAAGGAAACAAGGAGGGGAAACATCTCAGTCGAGGCGGATCTCTAAAGCATTGTCGGCACGCCGTCGATGTCTTTCCTTGGCGACCCCGGCGCCAGCTTAGTCTCACTAACAGAAAAAGTCCATGCGATGATGGGCTTCGTCCAGTCACTGGCTGCCAAGCTCAATGGCAGCCACTAAACAGGCCCCGTGTTGCATAACAACCCCAGCCGATAGGTTAAGTTGACATTCCCTCCTTTTCTGGAATGCACGTGGCATTAAACATAAATTACCAGAATTCATACACCACCTGGAAAAATATATAATCAAAATAGCTGCGATTAATGAGACACACTTGCAGCCGACCGACCGACTGACAATACTAAACTATACAGTTTATAGGCGCGATAGAGAACAAAATAGGTGGGGAGGAGTAGCTCTTGTAGTTTACCGCAGCATTAAACACACTGAATGCCAGCTACCCATTTTTCAAAATCTAGAAGCTGTTGGAATAAATTTAAACATTAACCAACAAAACATTAAACTCATCTCAATGTATGCTCCACCAGGTAGGTCCCTCAGTGTGGCGGATCTGGATGCCCTGTATGGGGCCGCTCCGAGCTTCCTCACTGTAGGTGACAAATGCGAAACACCTGGAGTGGAATTGCAGGCGCGCGACGGCAAATGGTGCGCATCAGCTTGATAAAAACTATCAAGTCCATGCTCCTACTGAACCCACATTCGATTCAGGCAGGCCGAACCAGCTGCCAGACATCCTAGATATCGTGCTTAACAAGCGTGTCACCTCGGGATTCGAACTCGAGGTCGTACACGACATGTCGTCCGACCATTTCCCTGTTCACCTACATTTCGACAATGCGAACACAGAAACCAACCCGCTACGTAAAATTCGGGATTACAACACGCCGACTGGGAAGGATTTAAAACTCAAGTCGCGCATAATTTGTCAGACATCGCTGACAAATAATAGCGAAAGGTTAGACACCACAATAACTAAATTTACTGCGGAAATCCAGGATGGTATAAGCCAGTGCATCCCAGAAAAGGAGGTTAAGTTAGTACACGACGAGCTGCCAGCATACATACGCGACTTGATCTCGCGCAAAAAATGACTTTGTTATAAATACACATGACGATGCACTATCCAAACAAAACAAAGAATAAACGAACTACAAATAATTATTTCAGACGAAATTTCACTGTGGCGAAGCAGCCAGTTGGAAGCAAAAATCGATAGACTAAATATTCAGGACGGGAGTGCCTGGACCATGATGAAGCGATTTTTTAATTAATCTGAAAAAATTCCGCCCTTTGAAACCAATAATTGCCTAGCCTTCAAACCCCTAGACAAAGCACAAGCATACGCTAATACGCTGGAAACAGCCTTTCATCCAAACATGGTGCCTTGCGATAGGCAATACACAGCACAAATTTACCGTGAATAACGGGAAAAATTTTGCCAGCCCACTATTGCTGAGCCTCTATTAACTCAGGCACAGGAAATCAAACGAGCTATCAGGAAAATGAAGCCGCGACAAGCACCTGGGAATGATGGCATACAAGCTATCGTTCTCAAACAGCTCCCAGATGAAGCCCTGGAATATTTAGCTGAATGCATTAATGCAATGCTCAGGCTTAGTATTTTCTCCTCCCAGTGGAAGGAAGCTAACGTAATAGTTTTCCACAAGCCAGGCAAAGACAAAAAACTGCCCCAGAATTACAGACCAATAAGCCTGCTTAGTACTGTATCGAAAATAGCCTAAAGCATAATATTGCATAGACTAAATTGCCACATACACGAAAACAACTTGCTGCCAAATGAGCAATTCGGCTTTCGAGGTACTCATTCGACAGTTCACCAGCTAGTGCGTCTCATTGAAGAGATCACTAGTGCCTCTAACGTACGAGACTATGTTGTTGCGACATTCCTAGACGTAGAAAAAGTCTTCGACAGAGTGTTTCATGCAGGGCTTCTCTATAAACTATTTCAAGCTGATTTCCCTGACTGCTATGTCAAGTTAATCACGTCATACCTAGCAGGCAGAACTTTCAGAGTATCAACTGAAGGAGCCACATCAGACCTAAAGCAGATAAGAGCAGGAGTGCCACAGGGCAGCATCCTAGGCCCTGTTCTATTCAATGTATACGTGCGAGACATGCCACGTCCCGCACATAGACTCGTCAAGTTAGGCTGCTATGCGGACGATACTGTCCTATATATCAGATCACATAACCTTCAGCTGGCCACGAATAGACTGCAAGTTGCACTCACTGAAATAGAACGGTGGTACACAACGTGGCGCATCAAAGTGAACACAACGAAGTTAGAAGCTATGGTGTTCACTCGTAAACACCTCCCGCCAATAGACAGTAAGCCACAACTGAGTTTGTTTAACGAACACATCCCGCATAAAGATGTGGTTAAATACTTAGGACAGGTGTACACATGGATAGGAAACCAACATGGCGCCATCACATAGACATTAAGCGAGCACAGGCTCAGACTAAACTGTGCTCCTTGTACCCAGTTATGAGTAGGCGAAGTTGCAGCAGAGTTAAAACCGGCCTACTGCTCTACAAAGCCCTCATACGACCGATTACGTATGCAGCCCCTGTCTGGGCCACTGCAGCAAAGACACACTTAATAAAACTACAGCGAATTCAGAATAGATGCATTCGAATCGCCACAGACGCCCCAGTGTACTGCCCTGTCGTAGCATTGCATCGTGAAACCAGGTCGGAAACTTTGCATGACTTCTACAACTCAGACTTTGTATGATAAATGCATAAATAGTCTAATCCACATATTACTTCTCTAGGGAACTATGATCCGGACATAGAACAGAAGTATTGTAAACCGTCACTATGTTTACAGTTTTTATTTTTCCTTTTTTAAATGAGATTATGAGTGCAAAATTGATGTAATTTATTTAAAAGGTTTTATGTTAAAAACAGTAGGAGAAAGATGTGAATAGAGAGCCTCAAATCTAATTAATGATGCTATTGCAAAGCTATTGCATTTATAAAACCATTACTATATTTTAGCGCGGTTTAAATTCTCGTTATTCCTACTTGCATAAGTCTGTGGATTTTCAATTCCAGCTTTGGTTAGTTCATCTATGTTTGCTATAAACAGGTATTCGTTCGATAGTGGTTTTTGGAATATGGATGTGTAAAAAAAAACAAATAAAATAAGAAAAAATTATCTGGATAGGAAGATACGTACTGAGTGAGGGTCGTACTTCTCTTTAGATTTCCGTTCAGCTCACAAGAAGAGACTACAGCGGAGTTCCGTTATTTTGGTAGACGTCAAGTTGGGTTCATGAAATTCTGCATTAATTTGACAGAATTATGGATTTTCCGAACTTCAAGAATGATCTTACTCTTCGGTTGATATCTACATTCATAACCATCCTGGGTTCGAATCTTCGTACTTTCCATCCCTGAAGGACGATGGTCGGAGCCGTCAGTCGCTGTCACAAGAATTCTGAGGCCTGAGTTCCCGACACAACCATGACGACCATACATCCAAGGTTCCATGTGGTCTACGTCGGTGAGATCGTTTCAAATTAATTATAAAGACTTTTCAGGATCAGAGGAGGATGCTGGACTGTCGTCATCTAATTTTACAACTAGAACAGTAGTATTTCGTAGTTTTCAGCTGGTCTGGTTACCGCTATCCAGAGGTCCAGTGCTGCAGAGTTTGCAGTGTCTCCGAACAACTGAACTAGACGTAAGGTTACGTGAATCGAGACATTACTAGTATGAAATACCTTTACTTAGATTTTGGCTCTCTAGGAATATATGTCCGCATACAGATAACTATCCTGATATAGTATATATGAGACTATTTGATTACCTAAATAGATGTCATTTATGTTCGCTTGTTCTGTTAAGTCAAGGTAATAATAAAAAAACTAATATTTTGGAAGGTATAACTAGTTACGTCAAAATTCATAACCTTTGGCATTACTTTTAAAATATATATAATTAGGCGCCCAATGTCAATAATTAAATATACCACGTTCTACAGTATAAACGCCCGAAGTCACTCCTGGCGCACCGGCCGCCATAGTGCCGCAAGATTGGCCGAGAGGTCTGTCGGCCAATCACAGCGCGTTGCGCGCGACCCCACTCCAGCAAAACTAGTTCGCCTCCCGCGCGGAGCTCAAATCGGCGCTGGTCCTCGCAGTGTACACATCGCATGCAGCTGTCTGACTGCTCCGCCTGGGAGTTTATTGCCTCTGACGGCGCGGAAGGGGAGTGAAATGCATTGTGTAGACCGGGTACCAGGGGCGCAGTGACTGCCTGCTACCGATCGTGTCCGCAGGTGACAGATTGCGGAGCTCCAGGGGCCCGTTTCACAATGTTTACAATCTACAAGTTTACAAATGACAAGCTACAAGAAAAAGTTCAAAGTGCTTGTAGATTTCGTTTCACAATAAAATCACATTTACTTGTAGGTTTTGGGGAGTTTTACAAGTCAGCAGATGAAAGTTTACTAGTAGTCGTTTCACAATGTTTACAAATTACAAGCTACAAGAGAAAGTTCACAAGCTACAAGAAAAAGCTCACAAGTGCTTGTAAATTTCGTTTCACAATAAAATCATATTTAATTGTAGGTTTTGGGGAGTTTAACAAGTCAGCTGATAAAAGTTTACTAGTAGTTGTTTTGGCTAAGGTGGTCGAAAGTTCTGTTTATTTTAATTTGTATGTAAATGGCGCCAATTGTAGTAGTTAATGAGAAAAAGCTCATATTATTGCAGAAAATAAGGGATGAAAAAGAAATCATATTTGGTGCCTTTTCCAATAAACTTGATAAAACCATGAAAATAGAGAAATGGAAGAAAATTCATAATTTGGCACAATTTATTTAGCTTAGTTAAAGGTGACAAGGAATGGTCCTACACACGGGATGTGGTGTGGCCTAACATGAGAAAGGGTACAAAGGTAAGTATACAAAGTATACATTTAACATGTTGACTTGTCCCGGGCTTCTGCGGGGGACCCTGGAGTGGTTCAGGTGGGGGTAAAAAACCCCGATGAGTGACGTGATCAGGCGTCTGGGCCGAAGAGCTCTTGCAGCCGTGCAGCAAGTCTGGCCGAGATGGGCTGCAGCCGCGGGTCCCGAGGGCTGTCACCGGCTGTATAGAGCTTCGGGGGGCGGCGGCGGTCGGGGAGGGGAGGAACTGCGATGGTGATGAGGGGACGCACGGGAAAGCCGGTGGGTGAGACTGGGGAAGGGGGATGAGGGAACAGGAATTGAGCAGAGGGCGAGTGCCCTGGGGAGTAGGGAACAGGGGAGTATTGTCCAAGGGATCCGGGATGGTAGGTAGGGCTGGGTTCCGCCGGCCCAGTGAAGTAGCCCAGCTGGTACGGCTTCAGCAGCTCCTCCGATGTCTCTTTCCGGGGTCGTCCCTGCTGGCGAGAGCACTTGCGGCCGGCCCTTTTTGGCATGGAGGGGCGGAGGGGGGGAGCGGGAGTGGGCCCCGAGCAGGGGTCGCTGCCCAGGAGCAGGGAGAGGTAGGAGCAGTCCCCCAGAGAGGGCGCAGCCTACTAGAGGAGGTAGGAGTAGGAGTGGTCTTTCAGAAAGGTCACTGCCTACCAGAGGAGGTAGGAGTAGGAGCAGTCCTCTAGGGAGGTCGCTACCTAAATAATACTGTTCAATAGAGATGAGCGATATTACCGATAACCGGTAAAAATAACGGTTACGAAAAAATAACCGTTACGTTACGTTCCTGGATCTCTGATAACCGGTTACCAAGAACGAGAGAATATAAACTGAGCGTGGTTGAACACATCGTCCGATCTAGCAACGAAATACAATACTATGATTCTAACTTTTGTGTAGTAGCTAGCAAGGAGGAGGCTAGATGTCGCCATATGTGCATTTATTTTGCGTAAAACCTGCTGAAACGAAGTTTTTTCATATTAAGAGTTATGATAATTGAACATAATAACACTAATCAGAGTTTTGTTTATTAATTTACGATCCCATGTCGAGTAATCAAAACTCATTTGCTATAATTAATAACGAATAGTTAAAAGTATTTCTTGGAAAACGTTCATATAAAGATCTCATACCGGTATATCGATTTTAACGAAAATGTCGATACCATAATTTACCTAACAGTTCTCGGTACTTAATAATCGTTTAGCGTTTAGAATTCTTGGGAATTGTTGAACATACACAGTTCTTGCTATCGATAGTATCGATATTCAGACAACTACAAGTATTTTAATTAAACTGTCTAATATACATTATCTATTCACATTTCTCGGTTATACAAAATTATTTTAGCAGTTTATTTTTTATCTTCTTCAAATAGTTAAGTTCCAGTTACAAACTGCCTTCAGTTTTTTTTTAAAGTATTATTATTTTCGGTAATGTACTAACGTGATGTTTTAAAGAGCTTTTGAGACAACCATACAATGAATACTAAATACAACAGACGGAAAACAAGTAACATTTGGAACTTTTTTATTCCGGTCAGTACTGAGCATGCACTGTGCAAAATTTGTAAGCATGAGATGCGGTACAAAAGTACTACAAATAATTTACGAAAACACTATCGTCTGAAACATATCGTAATTTTACCAGTGAGCAGACCTACTTCAACTACCAGCACTGTAAATGTAACAATTATTAATCCAGCGAATGTAAGTAATAATTATTTTTGAAATTAAAATTACAAGTGTTAGATTCCAGTGTTATAAACCGAACAGAGCTATCTGCTATTATTTGAAGTAGACATTTTTGTACTTGCAATCACATAAACAGTTATAATTTCGAGATCGACAGATCAGTTCTCGATTCGCGATCGACCGAAACAGTTGACGACAGTCGTCGTGCCCTCATAGACTTAGAGGCCGTTTCTGCCCACCGCCGGGTACCTGAGGGGGGCTATTTCCCCCAAACCCCCCTGAGCAGTGCAGTGAGTGCTCCGTGATAGGGACTCACCCGCGTGCGCCCTAACTTCGCTTCTGGACCGCTCAAGGATGGACATCTTTGTATAATTATTTGTAAAAACTTAACTTAAAATTGTGTATTCAAATAGGGTAGTTATGTGTTTTGTTTGAATCATGTAGCTTTGTACAGGGGCCGCGCCTGGCCCGCAGTGGACACGCGACCTTCCGTGCCGCTTTCCACCCTTCCCCCCTCCTCCTCTCGCGCGGCGCTGCGGCCGCGCGGGGCGGGGAGACGTCAGTCGCCGCTTGGCTGCCGTCAAGGGAGGTCCTGTATCGCTGCGACCCGCGAGTCCGCAGGCCCTCTGCCACGCGCGTTGCTAACGTCGCTACTGTCGTTTCGGTTAGCTCCCACGTTCGACATCTTAAGTCGCGGGGTAGTGCACCATCGTGGATGACCTGCAATTTGCATTCGTTCACGGCGCGGCGGGGGACGTGTCCCATAACATCGTTGTGGGTCAGGCGCGCTCAGGTAAAAGGACTAAATAAAACATCTTGTAGACTAACAGCGGACGTTTCCTGGTTCGATCTCCACTCCCATACGCCTGCCCGGTTCATCACCTCCCCCTCTCCCCAGCTCCCGGTCCCGGCCACAGTAGGCACGAACCCCCACCTCTCACTGAGTTAGTCGGCCAAAATAATTACAACCTAAATTCATAGTCGCACGTCGGGGATCGGGAAGGAGCCACGGCCTGAGGACGACATATGGCGCCCAACTAGAGTGGCCAAGGTGTAACTAAAATTCGCCAAATTCGTTGAGTAGCTCGGCGGAGGCTGGAGTAGTGAGTACATACGGCAGGACTCGCGCCCGGCTTCGCTAGGAAAAGCGATAGGGGCGGCCTAACGGAAGGGGGCGGCAGAACCCGCACCCTTTGTTTGCGAGGTAAAAGTGCGGCATTCCAGTGACTTGGCCGCACGCTCTTCCCCCGCTTTTTTTTTTTCGGGTAGTGCTCTCCAAACAAGGGGCTTTTTTTTCACCCTCCCTCCCGACTTGTCCCGCCCGCCACCGACGCTACGGCCCGCCGCCCTGGTCGGAACCACGAATCGCGTAATGCAAGACGGCGCGCACATAACTATTAACATGGAGGACTTATGCAGGGACTGCCGGAAACCGCGCGCGGTCATCTGCCCGGCCGAGGAATATTGTTACCTATACTGCATGTGCCAGCAACGCATCAAAGCCGAACACCAGGCGGACAGTGTAGAGGACAGAGCTAGTGCGCGATGCGCAGCAGTACAGTGTCACGGGCGCACCGACGAGACCGCACGCTGTCACCAATGCGGCGTCATGAAACATCGTGCATGCACTGATGCACGAGAGTTTTTGAACTTTAGTGACGGCCTGTTTATGTGCGGAGGGTGCGAGGAACGCACAAGCAAGGCGGTTCACGGACAAGTGTTGCCGATCTCCCGCATCGCAATAGGACCAATCACTCTTCCAGAGTTCGCTGGGCAGACACATGAGGACCCGTGTTTATTCACACGTGTGTGTCAGGACAAACTGATGCGCTACATCGTCGCGGCTGACGAGTGGACGGAGCGCGTCAGCTGCCAATTGCGAGGAGAAGCCCACGCCTGGTGGCAGCAGACGGGCGAATATGACATGGACTGGAGCGACTTCACTCACCGCCTAGAGTCGCGGTTCAACGACTCTCGCGCGCGCGCGCGATGCCAGCGCGAACTGTTTTGTCGTGCTCAGACCCGCGGCGAGAGCGTGGAAGCCTTCGTGCACGAAAAGCTCCACCTCCACAGACGCCTCGCGATGGGCAGCCGGTTTGGGGACATGCTGTCCAGTATTGTCGAGCTGCTAACACCGGAGTTACGCCCGTTTCTACGGGGGGCAGCCGGGGGAAGCCTGGACAGTTTCCTCGCACTAGCACGGGACATAGAAGAGGACCTCAAGGCCGCGCAGTACACGCGCGGCCCGGTACACTCCCGGCATGCAGCACCGCCTCCCGCACCCTTGCCACTAGAGGACGCACGTGCTGTTGTGCCTTACGTCCGCCCACACCCGCAGCAGAGAGACGCAGCAGGACCATCACGAGGAGGGGGCTCATCACAGTCGGCCCCCTCAGACCTGTCGTAGCGCCAGACGGGTCGGGAGGAGAGCGATGAGCGGCCACCACGCTGCCGTTACTGCCCGACAGAGGAGCGACACTGGCACCGCTTGTGCCCCACAAAGGCCGCACTAGAGGGAGCGCGCGAGGGAGGCGCGCCGTCGGCGGGAAACGCGGAGCCGGGGGCGGACAGATGGCTGGGCGCCGCGCCCCGGGGCGTCAACCAGCAGCGGAACCAGCGACAGAACTAATCCACCGATTATGGCATCCGTCGGAGACTCGGACGCCGCCTGCGGAGCAGGACCGAGCGCCGTCGGACGACGGCGGGGATCGGGCGCGGCCTGAGCCAAACGCCCCCGTGCCGGGGTCGCCATCGGGACAGAGGAGTGCCACCCCGACTCACGACGCCTCGTCACCAGCCGTCCAGGAGCCGGACGTGTCTCTCCGGCGGCCTGCCGCCGGCGGAGAAGCTCACCGAGGGGACGACACACTGGTGCCGGAGCTGCCAGCAGAGCCCCTCCTGGGGGGCTCCCCACATCCGGATGAAATGGTACTCGCGAGCGAGGTGGGCCAGGTGCCAGTCCACTTGGGGCGAGTTGGACCCGAGGAACCAGAACTGCTGCGGATACCAGTTCGTGCCGACGACCGGGAGATGCTGGCCCTGGTGGACACCGCAGCCAGCCGATCCTTCGTCGCGGCTCACCTGGTCGCCGAGGTGGAGGTGGTACCGCGCCCAGAGCAGGTGCAGCGGGCCATCAGGGACACCAGCACGACGGCGAGGGGCACAACCCAGGTAACACTGAACATCGTTGGTCATGTTAGTCGCATCGAGGCCTGGGTGGTCCCCGACCTGCGCGAGGGGCTGATCTTGGGAGCACCATGGCTGCACGAGGTCGACGCCGCTGTGGAGGTGCGGGCCGGACGGATGCACTTCGGCACCCGCGGGCGCTGGACGGTGTACGGCATCCACCAGAGCCCCCCTCCCTCTCCACAGTCAGTCACCCGCCTGGAGGACCTCCGGCACAACGTCCGGGCAGAGTATGCTGACGCCATCAGTCGGGCCCTCGAGTCCCGACCTCAGGTATTTGCGGCGGCGGACCAGTTAAGGCGCAAGACGTTGACGGAGCACAGTATCCCTATGGTGCCGCACCGCCCGCCGTTTGAGAGGGTGCATGGGTTCGGGCCCCGGGAGCGCGAGGCGATCCAGTCCCAGGTGGACGAGATGCTGCGCGACGGGGTCATCGAGCCCAGCACCTCCCCATACAACTCGAGGGTGGTGCTGGCCACTAAGAAGGACGGGAGTTTAAGCTTCTGCGTAAACTTTAAGGCCGTCAACAGACTGACGATCCCCGCTCCCCCCCCCCCCCCCCCCCCCCCCGCAGATCAACATCACTGACGCCTTGGCCGGGCTGGGGGACGCAAAAATTTTAACGACGCTGGACCTGAAGTCGGGCTACTGGCAGGTGCCGGTATGCCCCGCCGACCGTCCGAAGACGGCGTTCACTGCGCCAGACGGTCGGCGGGTACCAGTTCTGTGCCATGCCGTTCGGGCTCATGGATGCCCCGGCCATGTTCCAGTCTATGATGGTGCGCGTCCTGGATGGGTACATCGGCGTCTTCGCCAGTGCCTATCTGGACGACGACATCGTCTATTCTGGGACGTGGGAGGACCATGCGCACCACCTGGCGCTGGTCCTGGAAAGGCTGGCCAGATATGGACTGACTTGTGCCCCGAACAAGTGTCACATCGGGGCTGAGGAGATCGTGTTCCTGGGGCACCTGGTGACGGCGGAGGGGTGCCGTCCGCGTCCTGCCCAGCTGGAACTCATCGAGGAGAAGCAGGCGCCGAAGACTAGGAAGCAGCTCCAAAAGCTTATGAGACTGCTGAACTGGCTGCGGTCTTTTGTGCCTGACTTCGCGACGATCACGTCCCCGATGACTGACCTGTTGTCGCCGAAGGCCAAGTTACGGTGGACTCCCGCCGCGGACAAGGCCCTGCGCCAGGTCAAAGACCGTTTCCGGAACTGTCACACGCTGTCGCGACTGAAACCTGACCAACCCATCTTCGTCCAGATGGATGCCAGTCAGGAGGGGATGGGTGCGGTGCTGTACCAGGTGGACGGCGACGGTGTCCGGCGTGTGATTGAGTACGCCAGTGCGAAGTTTGGGCCGGCTGAGAGGAGGTACCACGTGAACGAGCAGGAGTGCCTGGCAGTCGTCTGGGCTCTTCAGCGCTATCGGCACCATCTCGAAGGCCGCTCGTTCACGCTTAGGACCGACAGCCAGTGCCTTCGCTGGTTGGACTCCGCTCAGGGCCGGAAGTCCAAGTTCACTCGCTGGGCCATGCTGATTCAGGAGTTCTCGTTCTCGGTGGAACACGTCCCGGGACGGGAAAATCAGCTGGCCGACGAGCTGTCCAGGAATCCGGATCCCACGAGTGTGTTCCGCGACGACCAGGGCTGGGAGGAGGTGCTTCCCCCGATTCACGAGCCCGTCGTCGAGAACCCAGGGCCGCGGCCGTGCGAGTTGTATGCGCTGCCCGGCCCCGCTGTCCCCGAACCAGACACGCCACCGGAGACGCTAGCCGACTTGCTTTCGCGGGTGCGGGCGGAGCAGCTCCGGGACCCAGACACCCAGTCCCGGCTGGCCGAGTGCGAGGAGAAAGAGGTACCGGGCCACTGGAGTCTTGACGGCGTGCTCCAGACCAGGGGGCCGCACAAGACGGGCAGGTGGCGGACCCACGTGCCGCCAGAGGCCAGGCGGTGGGCCCTGTGGTACCTGCACGACCACCCCCTGGCTGGACATCCCGGTGCAGAGCAGACACTGTGGGAGATCCGACGGACGTTCCGCTGGCCGGGGGACGCGGCGGAGGTACGTCGTTATGTCAGGGCCTGCCAGCGTTGCCAGGAGCGGAAGTCCCGGAGACCCGACGGAGAGGAGCAGCAGGTCCCACGACGGCCCCGGGATCCCTTCAACACTGTGGCAGTGGATATCATGGGGCCGTATCCTCGCACGTCCCGCGGCCGGCGCTTTATCGTGGTGGTCACGGACGTCTACACCCGCTGGGCGGAGGCGTTCGCAGTGCCAAATGTGAAGGCCGGCACCGTGATTGCCCTGCTTGAGAGCATGTTCTTCCCGCGATACGGGTACCCCGCGGTCCTGCTGACGGACAACGGGGCGCAGTTCGTGGGGAGACACTGGCGAATGTCCTGTGAGCGGTGGGGGGTGGAGCATCGCACGACGCCCAACTACCACCCGCACGCGAAACCGACCGAGAGGCGGAACCAGGACATAAAGACTCAGCTTCGCATACGGTTGGACGAGGACCACACCAAGTGGGACCTGCACCTGCCGACGTTGCTGTACTGCCTGCGCCGACGGACGAACGTGGTCACGGGCCATTCCCCAGCTGAACTGGTGCAGGGACGCAACCTCGCCCTGCCCGGGGAGGCGCAAGCACTCGCCGACACCGATGTGACACCTGTTGACGAGCTACGTGACGATGCCCGACGACACCAGGAGCTCTTCCTGGCACAACGAACACCCCAGACGACCCGGCCCCCTGGTCGGCTCTAGACAGGACAGTGGGTTTACGTCCGGTGCCACCATCTGTCGTCGGGCGACAGGGGGTTCTGCGCTGGACTCGCGCCCAAGTGGACGGGGCGGCAGGAGGTGGTCGCTCGTCTGGGGAGCACGACGTACCTCGTCCGTCGCGCTGATGGGCGCACGACGAAGGTTCACAGGGACAACCTCCGACTGGCGGACTCGACCGACGATGACGACCTACCAACCCCTGTACCCGCCGACGACCCAGCGGAAGAGCCTGACCGGGCCTTGCAGTTCCAGGCGATCCCTGAGGGTGAACAGGTGGGGGACGTCGGCCTAATTCAGGAGCCAAAGGGGGGAGCGATGACATCTGACGCGTCAGACGGAGGGAGACCACTGGGTGCGAGCCTGGACAAGCTGGAGCGCCTCGTGGACACGATATTCCGGGACGACGACGATGACGGAACGCGCAGGTCAGACGTCACCATCGAGGAGGTGTCCGCCGACGACACCATCCCCGGGGACCCGGTCGACCTGAACGACCCGACGGTGACCCCCTCTGACCATGGTACGAGACGCCGACGGGGGTGCACTCGCCTGAGGGAGCGACGGCCGGGGGGCGGGCCGGTGACTACGAGCGACACGACGGCCGACGAAGTGACGGTGCGACTCCTCAGCGGGGAGAGTGACGTGGACCGGGCGCAGCCCGTGGTGCTTGACATGCCCCCTGAGGAGACGACGATGGTAGTGCACGCGGGAGATGGGCCCGAGGTACGCCGGTCCACGCGCTGCGTGAAGGCCCCTCGCTATCTCCGGGACTATGAGTGGGAGGGGCAGTACAAGTACCGCGACCTACGACGGACGGACAGGGGTGGACTGCGCTGCAGCGTCATGCAGCTGCTGCCGCGGTTCGCTCGACCTCAGACGAGCGATGAGCACACACCTGACCAAACTAACAACCAGACTCGACAGCGCCTGCCGGCCTGAGCCGACGTCGGTGGGCAGAGCGGCCTCGTGGAGAGGGGGGCATATGACGACAGTCATCGTGCCCTCATAGACTTAGAGGCCGTTTCTGCCCACCGCCGGGTAACTGAGGGGGGCTATTTCCCCCAAACCCCCCTGTGCAGTGCAGTGAGTGCTCCGTGCTAGGGACGCACCCGCGTGCGCCCTAATTTCGCTTCTGGACCGCTCAAGGACGGACATCTTTGTATAATTATTTGTAAAAACTTAACTTAAAATTGTGTATTCAAATAGGGTAGTTATGTGTTTTGTTTGAATCGTGTAGCTTTGTACAGGGGCCGCACCTGGCCCGCAGTGGACACGCGACCCTCCGTGCCGCTTTCCACCCTTCCCCCCTCCTCCTCTCGCGCGGCGCTGCGGCCGCGCGGGGCGAGGAGTCGTCAGTCGCCGCTTGGCTGCCGTCAAGGGAGGTCCTGTATCGCTGCGCTCCGCGAGTCCGCAGGCCCTCTGCCACGCGCGTTGCTAGCATCGCTATCGTCGTTTCGGTTAGCTCCCACGTTCGACATCTTCAGTTGCGGGGTAGTGCACCTTCGTGGATGACCTGCAATTTGCATTCGTTCACGGCGCGGCGGGGGACGTGTCCCGTAACATCGTTGTGGGTCAGGCGCGCTCAGGGAAAAGGACTAAATAAAACATCTTGTAGACTAACAGCGGACGTTTCCTGGTTCGATCTCCACTCCCATACGCCTGCCCGGTTCATCACCTCCCGCTCTCCCCAGCTTCCGGTCCCGGCCACAGTAGGCACGAACCCCCACCTCTCACTGAGTTAGTCGGCCAAAATAATTACAACCTAAATTCATAGTCGCACGTCGGGGATCGGGAAGGAGCCACGGCCTGGGGACGACACAGTTCTCTATTCGCGATCCACCGAAACAGTTCTTATTTCCCGATAGCCCGAAACAGTTCTTTATTCCCGATAGCCCGAAACAGTTCTTTATTCCCGAAACCCCGAAACAGTTCTTTATTCGCGATTAATCGAAACAGTTATTTATTCCCAATAGCCCGAAAGAGTTATTTATTCGCGATCCACCGAAACAGTTCTTATTTCCCGATAGCCCGAAATAGTTCTTTATTCGCGATCGCAGGAGTTATCTGCTCGCGGTCGACATTTTAACCAATTCTTGATTATCTAACACTATTAGGAAGTAGCAGGTAGGTTAAAATAAAGCATATACACATTAAATTTTAGCGAAATATGAGCTAAATTTTGTCAAAGGTTTCAATC
Organism: Bacillus rossius redtenbacheri; assembly: GCF_032445375.1. Lineage (NCBI taxonomy): Eukaryota > Metazoa > Arthropoda > Insecta > Phasmatodea > Bacillidae > Bacillus > Bacillus rossius. The sequence continues at coordinate 40,565,926 of NC_086342.1, read as the reverse complement.
ATTGTCACTCTGACAATGCTTCATAATCATGCAAATAATCAATGTGTTTGAATCAAATTGTATATAATTTTATATACAATCGTAACTAAAATTATCATTAAAAAAATAAAATTACCATAATTTGATGAATTAGTGTGGGATGGAAGACAGATTATTACGTTTAATAACCGGTTATTGAGATGGAACCGTAAATGCCGTTTCCAGTATTGAAATGTAACGATTTCACTCATCTCTACTGTTCAAGTATTATACCAATTTATTTCCCAAGAAATTACTTGGAAGAACTTTCTCCCTTGAATTTTTTTTCCCCTAACTTAAGTTAATTCTAAGGCTCAGCCAGAGTAAATATACAATGCATGTACATATTCATCAGGGTGGACACCCCTGTACCATTCCTCTGCAATCATAGTAGAATTACAATAATATTTACATTCACTTGTATAATTCAAAAGCTATTTGTTACAGCACTGGGTATTTACATATTTGTCCTGAATTATGCTGGGCAGGTTGACAAAGTTTCCTTAATTTACATTATCCTTTGTCTGCCATCTAGGGGCGGGTGGCGAACTAACTTTCCTCCCCATAAATTATGTAGGATGGGTGGCGCACTTGGGGCTTGCGCTATCATAACAGCCGAGGCCAAACTGGTGGTCATGAAAATTCACCCCCCTCCCTCTGTGGCCTTGGCTGGGATCGTTGCACATGCAGGGAGTCAGCACACTGGGCTTCAGTCCCAGGGCTGGCTCCTCTACACTGGCCACTACACTTTGCTTTATGACCACCTGTACCGTGCCAGTTTGGTGAGGCGGTCCCGTGGTCGTAGCCTCTGGCATGGACTGGAGTGTCTTCTTGGAGTGGTGTTTTCTTCTTGCAGAGTGTCCTGGGGGCCTGATGACGTTGTCCCTAATGATGGGGATTTGGTGAGGTTATCTGGGCCCGGGTTAGGTTTTCCGGTGGGATCCCTTAGTGGGGATTTTCGTAGGTCCTTTTTGTGGACCTTGATGGTCTTCTGAGGATTCATTTCTAGGTCGAGAACTTGCCTGCGTCTCCCCACGATTGGGTAGGGTCCCTGCCACCTAGGGGAGAGCCTGGCAAAGAAGTTATCCTCCTGGAGGACATTGGGTGTGTCTGCCAGTAGGCCCAGTCCCCTACTTGGAGTGTTTATTCTTGTACTCCTTGGTGGTATTGAGACTGATGTTCTCTGGCGGCTTGTTGTCGGGCTTCGGCTTCGGCTCCGGTGTGCGGAATTTGCTCCTGTGCTTCTTCGGCTTGTTGGGGTTGGGTAGTGGGTAACTCCCATTCTCCAGGTCGGGGAAGTTCGTTTCCCAGCAGCAAATGGCCGGGGCTGCAGCCGAGCGCTTCGTTGTATCTTGTCCGAAGGGAGAATAATATCGATGGGATATGCGAGTCCCATTGGCGGTGGTCTTCCCCAAGCCGAATCCGTATTCCCTTTTTAATTTCTTGATCCCTTCGCTCTGTGGGGTTCCCCCTGGGATGGTACAGTGCGGTGGTCCATCGTTTCACTCGCCATCGCTTGCAGGCATTGTCCCATTGTTCTCCGGTGAATTGCTTCCCATTGTCTGTAAGGATCTGTTTGGGATATCCCCAGCGTGAGAAGACTTCATTCTCCAAGGTTTGTATTAACTTTGGTGCTTTAGAGGTTCTCAAGGGAAATGCCTCCACCCATCGGGAGAAAAGGTCGGTAACTACTAATAGGAATCGATTTCCTCGGGCACTCTTGGGGTATGGCCCCATGAGGTTGGCTGCTACTGTTTCCCAGAGTTTCTCTGGGTGGCGAGGATGAAGGTGGTCGGGCCCCGCAGGTCGGTGTGCTTTGGCCGTGTTGCACCGATAGTATTGCCCTACATACTCTTCCACATCCCTCTTTATCCTGTCCCAGGTATATCCTTTTTGGATTGCCCTCCGGGTTTCCGCCATGCCGGGGTGGCCGGCGAGATCCGCATCATGGTATTCCCTTACTACCTTTTTCCTTAAGGCTCGGGGAACTAATAGTTGTGGGTTTGCCCCCTTGTCAGGCCATCTTACTAGGCCAGCGGGGTGGAGGCATTGGGTGCGAGCAAACTGTTGATCAGCGGGCGATTGCTCAGAAGGTGGGGTATTATGTATGCGCTGCAAGCGCTGCGCCATCATACAAATGCCTGGGTCTGCTTGTTGGCCCTGTGTTACGGCTTGGCAGAGACTTTCCCCTGGGATTTCCTTTTGCTGTAGGCTCATCCCTTCCTTTGCTGTTGGAGGGAGTGGGTTTGGGTCTGCGACCATCCTGTCGTAGTCTTGGAAGTCATCTTCCAGTGGTGGCTCTGTGGGTGCTCGGTACAAGGCATCTGCGAACTCATTGTCCTTCCCAGCACAATGTTCAATGGTGAAATCGAACTCCTGTAGCACCAATGCCCAGCGGGCAAGTTTCGCCTTACTGTCCTTCATGGATCCCAGCCACGTAAGTGCCCTGTTGTCAGTGCGCAACATGAAATGCTGGTCTTCCAGGTATGGCCGAAATCGCTTGATGGCCCACATGATGGCCAAGCACTCCAGCTCATTGCTGTGGTATTTTTGTTCTGCCGGTGATAGTTTGGTGCTGGCATAGGAGATGATCCTTTGGTTTTCCAGAGTCGGTTCCTGGTATAGTACAGCTCCTTTTCCCTTTTGGCTGGCATCTGTTTGTAGAGTGAATGGCTGGGTTGGGTCAGGTCGGCCTAGCCTCTTGATCTGGGAGAATTTCTTGCGGAGGTCTGCCAGGGCTTGTGCTTGTTCAGCCCCCTAGTGAAAGCGCATTTGGGGGCTCAGCAGATCGGTAATGGGTTGGCAGATACTAGAGAAATGTGGTACAAATTCCCTGACTCAATTGGAGAGACCCAATAGCTTCCGGACTTGAAGTACCGATCTGGGCGCTTCAGCTTCCATGATGGCCTGTATTTTCTCTGGATTAGCTTCGTTTCCATCTGCTGATACGATGTGTCCCAGGTACTCCAATTGGCTCTTTCCAAAGAGGCATTTTTTTAGATGACAAGTTAGATGGTGTAACTGACACCGTTCCAGTACTTGTGCTAGATGGGTTAGGTGCTCCTCCCAAGAGTTAAAAAAATAATAATGTCATCAAGGTAGGCAAAGCAGCATTGCCCAATGAGGTCCGGTAATACATCCTGTGACATCATTTGCTGGAACGTACTAGGGGCGTTCTTCAAGCCAAAGGGCATTACTTTGAACTGATAACGCTCCCCTGTCGGAGTGGTGAAGGCAGTCAAATGCTTGGAGTCTGGGTGCATGGGGATCTGCCAGTACCCTGATTTAAGATCCAGGGTGGAAAATACCCGTGCTGTCCCAATGGCTATAAGCGTTTCGTGGATATTTACTGCCGGGGGCGCTGCACTGACTGTCGCCTCATTCAGCGGCTGGAAGTTAATGCAAAAGCGTGGTGTCTTGTCCTTTTTTGTCACTATGAAAATTTTCGAGTTGTATGGAGACCGGCTGGGCTCTATGATATCCGCCTCCCGCATTTCAGCCACCTGTTCTGCAATCAACTTCCGCTTGTGGTGTGGGGGATCCCCTGGCCTACAGTAGATGGGACGGTTGTCTTTCAGTGTGATTTGGTGACATGCACTTGATGTCCGTGGCAGGTTTCCATTCGGCATGAAGACAACTCTATAGGGCTGGAGCATATCAACCAATTGTTGTTGAAGAGACTCAGGGAAGGCTTGTTGCAGGTCTGCCAATGATAGTTCCGGTAGTGATGTCTCAGTTACTCGCCGGGCTACCCAGTAGAGGGTTTGGCTTGGAGCTCTTCCAAAACATATCCGCTCTGCTTCGAAATCCATAACAGCCTTTTGTTCAATAAGCCAGTCTTGCCCCAGTATCATGTCTTCATGGAGGTCCTCGGCTACCCAGCAGGAAACTGGCACTTCCCTGTCTCCAATGTGGCATTTAAAGGAGGTCCTGCCTTGGAGTATAATACGGGTGTTTCGTTGTGCCAGTTGGGCATACTGTACTTGTGGGGTCATGGCGGCTCCAGTCTGCTGAACCAACTTGGCTTTTACGTAACTGGTAGTGGCTGCAGAATCCAGTAATGCATAGATTTGGTGATGGCCCAGCTGCACGGAAAGGCGGGGTAGGACCCGAGGGTGGTCCTGCTGGATGCTAGACACTTGCCCAGCTCCCTCTAGTTCTCTTGATATGGCAAAAGGTTTCTTGTATTCCTCCATTCCCTTGGGGAAGGTTCCGGAGGTAGGTTTCCTTCCCCCTAGGCATTTCCCTGCAAGGGCTTCTTGTCCTGGGTGTCCCGCTGTTGGCGTCGGACCGGGCATTCTGCATTGAAGTGCCTCTCAGGGCAGTACCAGCATTTTGGTACCTCCTGGCGGCTGACGGGTATCTCCTCCCAAGTGGGGAAGGCGTTCACTTTTCCCGTGGGAGTGCTCCGGTCTCTTGAAAGTGCCATTGTACTGTGGTTGCTCGGAGATGTAGTTCTGCCCAATCCTTGGGAGGTGGGTGTCTGAGGAATGACCGTAGGTTGGGTCTGACCAATTCCAGTGCCGTAGGATGGAATTCCTTCACATTTCTATCGCTGTCCTTCTGCTTGCGGCTGAACAACTGGGCAGTAAATTCCGCGATTCGTGGCAGGCTGCCGAACTGGTTGGCGAAACTTGAGGCGAAATCTTCCCAGGTGTCGTAAAGTCTTTCATTACTCCTCCACCATCCAGTAGCTTCTCCCATTAGTAGTCCTCCAACATGGTCAATCCATTCGCCCTGGAGAATCCCCTGGGTCTGTAGGGCCTGCTCCCAGTGCTGGAGCTGTTTGACAGTATCCTCATGGTCTTGTCCCCAGAAGGCCTCGGTGTAATCTTTGTTTCGGTGCCACTGGAAATTTCTGGGGTGTTCCTACATATCCCACACTTGAAAGAGAGATCCGCGAGGTTCAGTGGGGTGTCATCCCAGCCTAGGCAGGATAGATGGTACTCCCGATAGCAGCTCTTTCAGGTGGTAAGCACTAGGGCAGTCCGTGGGCAGTCTCGGGCGAAGCATCGGCGTGGTACAACTGACGTTGGCTTCTAGTCCCGCAATTGTTCTCGGCAGGTTTGGCATATGTGGATGAAGTCTTGGGGATCGATGTTTCGTTTATTGTGTCCCAGACACTGCAAGTGGAATAATGTCCTGCAACACACACAGGGGGTTTGTGGTCCCTCCTGGGTACTGCAATCTGGGGCGGCACACGGTGAAGCCTCCATTGTGGTATTTCTGTTGGGCACCACCAGGTGTTGTCTTTACTCCTGGAAGTGGATGTTTGCTCCGGCTGTGCTGATACCTCTAGTAGAGGCAGGGCGTGGTCCTCAGCTTGTCCAAGCTGACTGGCCGCACGTTGGGCGCAAATTTGACTTGTCCCGGGCATCTGCGAGAGACCCTGGAGTGGTTCAGGTGGGGGTAAAAAACCCCGATGAGTGACGCGATCAGACGTCTGGGCCGAAGAGCTCTTGCAGCCGTGCAGCAAGTCTGGCCGAGATGGGCTGCGGCCACGGGTCCCGAGGGCTGTCACCGTCCGTATGGGGCTTCGTGGGGTGGCGGTCGGGGAGAGGAGGAACTTCGATGGTGATGAGGGGAGGAGCGGGAGAGCCGGTGGGTGAGACTGTGGTAGGGGGATGAGGGAACAGGAATTGAGCAGAGGGCGAGTGCCCTGGGGAGTAGGGAACAGGGGAGTATTGTCCAAGGGATTCGGGATGGTAGGTAGGGCTGGGTTCCGCCGGTCCAGTGAAGTAGCCCAGCTGGTACGGCTTCAGCAGCTCCTCCGATGTCTCCTTCCGGGGTCGTCCCTGCTAGCAAGAGCGCTTGCGGCTGGCCCTTTTTGGAATGGAGGGGCAGAGGGGATGAGCGGAAGCGGGCCCCGAGCAGGGGTCGCTGCCTAAGAGCAGGGAGAGGTAGGAGCGGTCCCCCAGAGAGGGTGCAGCCTACCAGGGGAGGTAGGAGTAGGAGTGGTCCTTGAGCAAGGTCGCTGCCTGTCAGAGGAGGTAGGAGTAGGAGCAGTCCTCCAGGGAGGATGCTACGTAAATAATACTGTTCAAGTATAATGCCAATTTTATTTCCCCAGAAATTACTGGGAAGAGCTTTCTCCCTGGCTTAGCATGTACATATTCATCAGGGTGTGCACACCTGTACCATTCCTGTGCATCCATAGTAGAATTACAATATTATTTACATTCACTTGTATAATTCAAAGGCTTCTTGTTACAACACTGCGTATTTACATATTTGTCCTGAATTATGCTGAGCAGGTTGACAAAGTTTCCTTAATTTACATTATCCTTTGTCTGCCATCTAGGGGCGGGTGGCGAACTAACTTTCCTCCCCATAGATTATGTAGGATGGGTGGCGCACTTGGGGCTTGCGCTATCATAACAACCGAGGCCAAACTGGTGGACATAACAATTTTGACATCCCTCGGCCTATTGTCCCTAATTTCCTGTCTGCGAAATGTCCTGATTTGCCCATGTAGCTCTCGTCGGTGAGAAAGTGAGTTCAGGCCAACGTGGCCGTTACCGGAAAGTAAGGGACCAGGAGGGAACTTTGCGTATGTGGAAGGAATGGTAAATGGTAACAAGGATAATGCGATGATGTCCGTTTTCACGAGCTCATTTTATTCCTTGAAGAATCCTGTCGCAGCCTGACCAGCACGTCGCGAAACGAGCATCCTCCTCTGCCGCGACCCGGACTCCCGGGAACAAACACTTGGAGACAAAATGAGAACCGGCGTAACAGTGAATGCGGTCCCGTAGCGAATCGTACCGGATACGAAAAGTTCAGCGGTGCTTCGTAGCACTTACGCGACTCGTGACGTATGCGTAGACGACTCTATAACGATATATACAGATTAAGAGAGTAGGAAGGTCCAGACGTGCACTGTGTGTGTCTCAGGCGGAATGAGTTGCGGAGTTACGAAGACACGATCTTGTTAACAAGGCTTATCGCGAGGAATCCTGTCAAAGCCTGGACGACCACGTGGGTAGACGAACGTTTCATCCACGCTGCGACCCGGACCCCGTGCTACTTCTCGCGGAGCGGAGCGAAATTTCAAGTATAGCACCGAAATTTGATTCTCCCAACGATTACATATATATGAGTTTCCTTGATTTTACATGTTCCTGAGGATTACATTCTTAAAGCACTGCTCGCTGGTATCTTGTTAATGAATTTAGTTCCTTTTATGCAATTGGAATATATATATAGCTTATATCACCCGGGTCTTCCCAGGATGACGTCGGACCGAGAGGAAAACTCTTCTAAAGGGGGAAATCAGCTGGAGGTCCCGAAGATCATGCGGGGAGCCATTTCTCTCCCCGGAAACTTTGACCATGTCTTAAACACAAGCCAAATTCAAAACGAATTAGACCTGCTTCCAGACAGTCATACACAGTCGGCGCGAAAGGCCAACAAACGGGAATATGGGGAAGAAAAAAACCTGGATTACTCACCAAACAGGGTGTGGAAACAGGACCTGCGAGGTGTCTCGCGCCGACATCAGCATGGCGCGTACCGAGAATTTGCGGATGCGCGAAGGAAACCAGATTTAAAGAAAAAATATAAAAAAATTTAACTACACATGACTTTTTCTAAAAACTACCTCTGCCTGGCTACTGTACAAATGGGATCGCATCCCTTAAGCAACTGACTACATCTTTTATGCAACCGAAAATCGCCGTTCCCGCGAAAGCCTCTTAGCACAGAGGACGCCGAGAACACGTGGACAGCAGCGGAGGTCAGAGTACTGAGTCCCGCTATGGCGGACAAGGCTTCTAATTAAGACGGGCGCTAAAGCCCTAGGGAGGAGGGGGAAGTGTCGGTTCTAAGCCGAAAATTTCCGAAGGAGTCCGAGGCGGGCGTGACAAGAACACGACATGCGCGCTCTCTACCGGCCAGAACAGAAGGCAACAAACAATCGACTTCTACAGGCCACGAGAAGAAAGCATAGTGCCATATGGCGCCGCGGCGCTGCTCTCTAGCGGCGTAAATGGGAACTAACTGAGGCGGTGAGCTGACTTGCCACCAGGTGTCACGAGGGTGAGCTCTGCACGCTGGCGATCAGGCCCGCGGTTCCTTTTTTCGCTGTTAGATGTCGGGGACATATCTGTAAGACCAGGGAGAATGTCCTTGAATTAGGCCATCGTCTTGGCTAAGTTCCCGTCAGGTCACTGCTCCTAGCTTGATTTTTCAGAACTAACGATGATTGGTGGGGGGGGGGGGAGGGGAGGGTGGACAGAAAACGCCACTCCGCTGGGAACACAGGTCCACTGGAGCCCCATTCGTGACGAGACTTGCTATTCTCAGCAGGCCTCTCAGAAGTAGCAGCTTGCAGCCCAGAAGCTGCTGTATGCAATTTTGGTCATGAAGAGAAATAAAATTACAAACTCGCGACGTGACTGCAGGCGAGAGAAAATCAACCGGGCTGCCCACGTCCACATTAGACAGCAAAATATCAGATTGGCCCCCTGAGAAAGGGGCTTCGGTCTACTGGCACAAAGTTTAAACACGTGGCATACACCGGCCTAACAAAAAGTAAATCACCCCCTTAACAACCATTTAAATTAAAAAATAAGAATTCCCAAAAAATTTTAAAATTATAGAAAAATTAAAAAAGGACACGAAATGCCTAATTTCCGGCACACTTTTGTAGAGGTTCTGCCACCGCATAGTGTATGTGTAGGGATTACAGCGTACCCATGCATACCACCGGAGAAGTCTGTGGATTAAAAGCCAATTTAATATAAACTGTGTCGTCTACGATTATTCCGCACCATTCCGTTCTCCACGTGGCCGAGTGGACTCACAGCCAAGTAGGGAGTTTCAGGGTAGATTTCCAGCCGCGTAACTGGCGGGGCATGCGGGGGCAGAGTACCCACGACCCATCATCACTAGCCTGCCCCCTCCTCCCCCAATGGACAAGAGCAGCACCACGAGGCCCGTAGCGCCTGTCAGGTACTTTCCGGGCCTTCTACAGGGTCCGGGTGACGGCAACACAGTACATTATAGTACATAGGGATAGTGACAGACTGGTATTGTATATCGACGAAAAAGACGGCTGCAGACGAAATTAAAAATAAATGGCTTTCTTGGCCGAAATGAATAATAAAATAGAAAGAGGCCAAAAGAAAATGAAGAATGGCAAAGAAGAGATGATGAATAAAATTGATAATGTCCAAGAAGAAATGAAGAAAAAAATTGATAACTGCGAAGAAGAGATCAAGAATGCCATGACGACCGAGATCGAATACATGAATAAGAATCAAGATGTGATGATGAGAGGTCAGGAAGATATGCATAATGAACTTGTGGCTGCTCAAGAAGAATAAAAGCAGAAGGTGAAAAAAAAAACAGTATTCAATTGGAAGGGAGAGTGCAGTGTTTGGAGCAGAATACAGCAGAACTTGAAGAACGGATGGAGCAACAGCTAGCTCAACTCGAGCAGGCCACCGAACGAGTGGCGCAACAGAAATCCTCCAAGAATTCGAAGTCGACATTGAGCGACTTGTGCACCTCGCCTACCCAGAAGCACTAACAGAGTTCCAGCAGCAGCCAGCCACCAGTGCATTTATAGATGGGCTCAGCAAACTCTTCATTTGGCCCGACACACAAGAAGAGTTGCGAGGCTTTGGTCCATGCCCTGGAAATCGAGGCAGCACACAGTGCCTCAAGAAACACAGGCATCAGAACAAGAAGAGCTGGACTGGAGCTCTTCAATGAAGCAAATGCCAGAAACATCACTGATTAAGTAGATATACTCAGGGCATTGAAGAATAACAAGATAAGAAGAGTAGGACGATGAATGCGGTGCTTCGTCTGGAATGAACCAAGGCACATCCAGTGGGACTCCCGACATGCAGGAAGACATCGCAGCAGGAAGAGAAACAGAAAGATCAACAGGGAAACATACTATAGCAGTATGAGGGGGTGCGTGTCAGCTCTACAAGGAATGGCAGCCCCTAGAATTTTTCCTCTATCTGTATTTTGTAGAGACCTTGACAGTTTGTTGCTTAATGGATGGATCAATGGCAGAGTGTTTACATACCATTGACATAGGGACATTGGCATCTATAGTTCGTGCAGAAGTTGTAAGTAGAGAAAAACTGAAGTGAACACCCATCCCATATAGACTCAAAACAGCCACCAGAGACACTTCACCTGTATATGGTCAGCTGTATTTAGAGGTAAGGATTGGCACTTGCACATTATCACAGACCTTTCTTGTTGCTGATATCACCAATGAGGTAATTTTAGGAGTGGACATCAAGGATCGATACGGATTTGTAATTGACATGGAAGGACAGGTACTGCATATTAAAGATGATGAGGTGGTGTTGTTTACCCCCGAACCAAATATAAGTTCCTGTAATTCGTAATTAAAAAGCCAATGTTAAAGAAAGAAAGGTGGGAGGCTTCGGCTTTCGAACCAAAAGTTTTCGAAGATTACCGAGGTGCTTGCCGAGAAAGGCAGACATCGATATCTCGAAGTTGGTGGTACTGCCCGATGTCAGCACGACCTACTGAGGTGTGGCTGAACCGAGTAGAGGTCGACTCGCACGAGTCGGCTGGCAGAAGCATTGGGCTTATAGAGCTAACTAGGCCAGCACTCGGGTGGCTGGGAAAGGAACTACGCGGTTCTGTTACTGTGGGAGAAGTCAGAGGGCAGGTGTTCAGCGGGCGTTCAAACACCCAGGGGAAGTGATTTGCAAAACTACCGCCAGGTGGCATAAGCATGTACTTTTGGGACTAGTGTAATGACCTTGGGGCCAGGCCTACCCTGGCCGGGGTTAGTGGCTGGTCATCGTTCTGGGCCAGTGTTCCCAGGAAAACTTGGAGAGGTGGAGGGTGTGGGGACTGCTGATGACAGTGGGAAAGTGGCTCTTCTGAGCCCGGCGGTGGGACTGAACGTTGGCGAAGATGATTCGCGATCATGTCAAAAAGTGCTCGCGAGGCGAGGTCTTGGAAGTGGCCTGCCCTAAGATCTTGCAAGGCATAGCAGTTCTCGTCACGGATCGGAGGCGAATTACAGGCGACGTTCGTGCGCCAAGGTGGGGATAAAACGATACTGAGTCTGACTGACCACAGACTCGGCAAAAATGGGATCTAGGGCTAGGAAAAATTGGGGAGACAAGTCTGACAAAGGTTGAATGGAGTGTACAGGAGGAGGAAAAAGTTTAAGTTCTTGCAGCAAAGGAATGACTGCTGACATTATTTAATTTTTCAAAAAAATTCAAATTTAAAATTGTGCCAAAAATACTAGTTGGCGGCACACTAAAGTGCTGCCAAAAATAATCTCTTAGATGAAGAAATAGAAGCAGTCACAGTTTTTCTGGTAAGCAACCAGAATGTATTTTCCTTAGGATATACTGAACCCTGGGAGAACAAGCCTGGTCTACCACCGATGACCACAGGTGATGCGGAGCCAATCCGACTGCACCATGGCAGCTGACTCTAACAAAACAAGGCGAAGAAGAGATGTTCATTGCCGGTATGATGGAGGGTGGTGTAATAGAACCATCAGCAAGCTCTTTTGTTTCCCCAGTCATCTTAGTAGTGCAGAAGGATGGCCAACTGAGGTTCTGTGTGGACTACCAGAACATGAATTTTGTCACCAAAAAGGACAGGTTCCCCCATCCCACGTATCGTTGACAAACTTGATCTACTCTCTGACACCAGATGGTTCTCTACACTGGCCCTGAAGAGTGGTTTCTGGCAAATGGAGCTGCACCCAGAGGATAAAGAGAAGACTGCTTTCACAATAGGGAGTGGACTGTCCCAGTTCACTGTGTTACCATTCGGGTTATGTAATGCTCCGGCAACTTTTGAGAGGTTAAGAGAACTTATCCTGCATGGCTAGTATACCAGGACGACATTATCGTGGTGGGAAATACAGCGAAGGAACATTTGTGTAATCTGCAGGATGTATTCAACAGACTTTGCCATGCCCAACTTAAGTTGAGTCTTAGAAAATGGTTCTTGTTCCAGCATGAGGTAAAATTCCTGGTACATATTGTATCGCAGGATTGAGTGCAGATAAATCCTGAGAAAATCCGATATCTTAAGGAGTGGCTTCAACCTAAGAATAAGCATGAAGTAAAAAGTTTTATGGGACTCTGTACCTACTATAGAAAGTTTGTGCCTGGGTTCTATAAAATTGCAAAACCATTGCATCAGCTGACCGAGGACAAGGGACAATGAGGGCATGCGAGACTGCCTTTCAAGAGCTCAATGAACACCTGTGTCTTAGTCCCATAATTGCCTACCCCTGTCAAAATTGTGAGTATACCCTCGACACAGATGCAAGCGGAGATGGGTTTGGTGCTGTCCTTTTCCAGGTTCAAGATGGAAATGAATGAGCAATAGCATACTTCAGCAAATTTTTGTCTACGTCCGAATGCAACTATTGTGTTACAGGACGAGAACTCTTGGCTAGAGTGAAGACCCTGCTATATTTCTACAAATATTTATACGGGAGAAAGTTTCTTTTGTGCATTGGCCATGCCACACTTAAGTGGCTACTACAGTTCAAAAATCCCGAGGGACAACTTGCTAGGTGGATTGAATAGAAACATCAATATGATTGTTGGATAGAACACAGGAAAAGCCGAATTTACAGCAATGCCTATACCCTTTCCCGAAGACCTTGCAAGGTAGACTGTGACCGAAGTGACCGAAACTGTGAAAGCTTACTGGGCAAGAAGGATTCCTTTAGGATGGTGAATGGGCTGCTAATTAGGGCATGGGAGAGTCAAAATGGAAAAGTAGTTACCATAAAACTACTCCTTCCAAGGAGTCTAGTGGCTGAAGTGTTGAAAGAAATCCATAATGATACCTCTGGTGGTCATCTAGGGAATTTGTACTGCCATACTCAGCAACAATTATATAAAAAATAATAATAATGAATTCAACATTGGCTGCAAAATATAAACAATTCATTGGCGGAATTAATTAAAGTAAATTTTTAAATGAGTTTGTTTTGGTTTTTTAAAAAGGGGGGCGGATGGGGGTGGATGGTGTTCAGCACGAAGCCCACGCTCATAGTGTCATTATTCTCTAATGCAATCTTAAGATCATTTCATGTTCAACAAATATCTGAAATTTAATGTCAAACACATGCTTTACCCGGGATTTTAACCAAGGGTTCCTCGCACCGTAAGCTGGCGTGCATCCGATTATGCTACAGTGGCCTGCCTTAAATAACGTAATGTCCACATACTTTACTCACATTTAATCAAAATGTGAAATGCACATTCATTAATTAACATATTTATATAAACAAGGTTTACCATCTTCCGTAAACACAGCAATCACAAAATATCAAGTTGATTAAGATCTTATTTTTAACAAAAGACGAAAAAGCACTGTGATATAATATATTATATGCTCGAAGGATCTATATCCATATTGGTTCTATGACTTTGTCTACTTTCCGATTTGTTTTCATATCTAAAACTTGGTCTGATTAAAGAAATGGTATTATTAATGTTTGTTAGTATTCTTACTGGATGTTATGATATTTAGTTTTGCGACCAGAGTACTTAAAGTCTTGTTAATTAAATAATTTTACGTCTAATTCAGATGTGGAATCAATTGCTCTAAGAATAAACTTAAGCTAAAAATGGAAAGCAGAATCGCAGTTTCAAGTGGTGAGTTTTTTAAATATTTTTTTTTTTGACCTAATACTTTTAGTCAAACATAGACATTATATTATCATCGTTTACTAGTATTTATTACTTTCTAAGTTTAGGTACATTTATGTCTACAATAAAGAAGTTGAAATTTTCATGAAAATTAAATATTGCAAGTTGTACGTTAATCAGACTATATTTGACATTTACATATGCTTTAATTATGTATTGTAATCCTTTGAAATTATTATTCTTTTTACTTTTTTGTTTCATCTAAAAACCATTTTTTGATATAAAGCTAAATATTTCAAAAGTGATTGGGGACTCAAAATTATCTTAAATTTTTTTTATATTTTATAATCTGCTTTGGTTCACATGGATACCAATATTTTAAATATAAACTTTTAGTAAGCCGGACTTAATTACAAACATGAATATATTTCTCAGTTTGGCTATGCCAACTATGGAAAGTAAAATCTGAATTATTTCATGGTTCTGTAGCAATCATAATCTCAAGTCACAAACTAACTACTTAACTAATGAATAATATTATTTTGTAATTTGCTATGTTGTAATTTTATGTTGAGTTTTGAATCTGTACAAGCAATCTTAACAAAATATTGTAAATATTTTAGTTAGAGCAAATTAATGATGCAACTAACTTCTAGCATTTAACTCTTGGTAAATATCTCACATTGCGGCTTTTTCACAAATTAAAATAAAATTATGAAAATACAATTATTTTATAACACTAGAGATGTTCCTGTATTTACTCTGAAAACACTTTCAACTTTCATTATAATGGACGGTGCCACCACCATTTATAATTTACCCACATTGTCAACATGACGGTGTATTGCAGTTGCAGGAAAATATTGTTTATATTTTCTGTTGGTTGTTTGCCCAAATGTCATTGAATTAAGAAAGTAATTTTTTTTTTTTTTACATTTCATTTAAAGTAGTGTTTTGAATCATGTAGTAACAAACAGTTCATAGGTTATAACTTCGGCAGTCTGTTTATAGGTGACGGATAATAGCGTCTTCTGTCTCTGCTTGCTACTGTTGCCAGCAAACAGCAATCCCCCATAGTCTCATACACAATGGTTGAGAGCAATACGTCATGTGGACCTTGCTTCTGCACGTTCAACCGCAGATATAAAACGTGTGGTTTCTGGTGGTATCGGATGTGTCTAGTTGACGACCTTCATAAACTTTCGTAGTATTATCGGACCTCTTCTATAGTTAGTAAGTTTTATTTCCAATGACTTCATACAAATATTTACCTATGTAGTTCGTTGTGTACCACTAGAATGTTGTGTATTTGACTGTTAATCAGAAGTCTATTACAATATATTCAAATATATTCTTTTCTTGCATAATTCTCATGACTAAATTATGTCTTTCAAAAAAATGACGTAGCAGCTATTATGTAGTACTTCCAAAGTTTAAGCCTGCTTTAAACTTCTGGAAACCTTTTTACGATCAGCAGTGGTTTATTTGTAGAACAAAATTTGCATTTGTTCTCTATGAATTTACTGTCTAACACTATCATTCCTCTCTGTTGTATCAATCTTTACGTTTTGCAACTGACCCATTTTTATCCTATTTTACAATATCTTTCATAAATAGGCCTAAAATGTGTAAGTGGCATTATATTTTAAGTACTAGGTATTATAGGTAATAATTAAGCGAAGGGTCGATTAAAAAAAAAAAATTAGAAATTGAATTTTATTAGCTACTGACATTTATAAAAATAATTTTATAAAATAGTGTTGTGATATTACAAATAGTTCACCATCTTAAAATTAGTTAGGATATGTTAGCTACATTAAAAATACTATGAAGTTGGACTCTCAGTGATTCACACATCTGTCAAATGCTTTTCCGCTTTGATGCTGCCAACTGACTATAAGGCCTAGTGGTAAAAATTTATATTGTATAGGTTGACAATCATTACATTTAAGAAACTGTAAATCATTAAACTTTTTTTTCTACCCTAATATTTATTAATATATTTTCAGATTTACATACATAATTTCTTACACTTCTATGTGTAGAAAAAGTTTTTGTATCAAACATCAAATTTAGTAATAATATGTTAAATAAAACATAAGTTAAAAATTTTAAAGGAAGCGGCCAAACAAATACACTTAATAACCTTTTAAGATAGTAAAGGTTGTCAAATATAGGTATTTTGCTAACATTTTAGAGGTTATTTCATCTGTCTAAAGTTAAAACTCGTAAGGTTTTGATGAATGGACAGATGGAATTTTCTGGGCCATTTGATTGGCTGCAAGTCACGTGATTGACGGACAGGTGAGACGTATCATTGAGAGTCCAGCTTAAATGACATTTAATTAGGAATTCCGTAAGAAATTTTGAAAGAAAGTTATTTTTCTCTTTCAAAAAAGTAGAAATTAAAATTCCAAAATGGAAAGTGACTCAAAAAATGTATGTATATGGGTCGGGCCACAATAAATTGGGACATAGTTGCATATTTTAATATTATATATTACTTCAGGAAAAATATTAAAAATTGGTACATCAGGCTTTAAACTTATTGTAGACAAATTGCATTAAGGACTTAGCAAAACCGTTGGTTTGATACACTTGCTCTAACTTAAAAATCATAATATATTTGGTCACGGAAGGACAACAGTTTTTTATAATTTATTGAATTCCAATCTCCATTTTGTCAAATATTTCATAGTAGGCCTATGTTACTTTGTATGAGTGTACAAGAGGGGGAAAAAACATGTAAGTATAAATAAATATAACAAGATTACGTAACCATTTCAAGGTTTTTTTTAAGAGAAAATACTGATAATTATCAAGGTATGACATGATAATGACAAGGTAAGTACAATTAAAATTTATCTGATTAGTTAGTGGCTAACATTTTTATTGGAAAAAAAAAATTACTGTCATGGAAGAACCGTTTTTGTCTTGTAAGGAAATGTCCAATCATATTAAAATATTAACATATTAAAATAACTTGAATTTGTTTTGACATTTATTTTAGCCCTTGGCAAAAAACCCAGTTCATGTATGAGTTAACTTTGATAATTCCACAGAATTCATGTGAAGTCAATCATAATATTTAATTCTGTCTGAGTAATTGTATACTACCTAATCTTGAGATACATAGGTTTACAAAGTAATTAGTGTTTTGTGACTTGTAAACACTTTATTAAACAAAATAACAAAACAATTTATATCATTAAATTGTAAATTGAAACTCAAATACCAGATATTGCATTCAAGCTACAGCATCGTTTGGAAAGTTGTCTTCCAGTGCTCGAACTCCATCGGCTGAAAATGGCAACAGTGTTCTGCTGTTAATAAACTCAGGGTTTTCTGGACGTGAGAGTAATGGTGTGTATGTTGTGATATTATTAAGAATGTTAGTTAACACTGTAGTACCAGGAAACTACAAAAACTCTACAGAGACATCTTCACAATAAAATATTAGTTTGGAAGTTGAAGGCTCTAAACTAAGTCAAGGAAAATTTGTGCTACGCAAAGTCATTTTTGGGAAGAGCTCCATTTTTTGTTACTGGTGTATAATTAAAGAATTATTGTCTCCAAGTGATTTTCGAGTAATGGGGTTGAAGGCAATAGACAACAAAGGAATATGATGAAAGTGATATATTTACAGTTTCAAGAAGTGATGTGTTGCTTGTACTCCCTGATCCACTAATGGAATGTTGTATTGGTAGTGATAGTGTTATTTACAAGTTTAACTCTCATACTGATGTAAATGAAGCTTAATTTGCTTCTAACATTTGTTTGTTCATTTTGCTATGTAATATTAACAATTTATTAAGCCCTTGACTTGAAGTGTTTTCATAACTAATATTTATTAAATGAAAACATAAAAACTTATTTGTATGTAAAATGATGTACATACCTGGAATATGTTAAATTAGTGTTCTATTCAGAGGTAAAAAATGTAATTTCACATTGAATAGCGAACAGTATGTCTTTTTCCTGTCCTTCCGTGATGTTACATATTATCATTTTTATAAATTAATCCTACATATATTAAAAAGCAAACCTGATGTCAAACCATTCTATCAATTAACATTTTTTTCAAAACATTTTCCTAACTAATATTTATAATACTCGGGTAATTATTATGATTGAGCTGTTATCATGCCGTTCTGTGACAAAACATATACTGTGACCTGACTCATACACACACACACACACACACACATCACACACACACAATTTCTGCATTCCTTTTTAATATCAAGATTTTAAGTTTCAACCATTTTTTAAATTTTTTCATTTACATTTATTATTTTGTTATACATCTAACCACACATTTTTCCTTTTCTTCATAGATCTTAGTACTTATAAGTGTTTCGAAATTCAGTAGAGGTTAACAAAAAAGCTTTTACTGTACTTTGGCAGCATCTTTCGTTTTCAGAGCTTCATACAGTAGAACAAGGTGTAGAATCTAAGAGAACAGGGCCTGCAGAATCTAGAGCATGAGTCTTTGCTGTAACCAACCGCCTGTATTGTTCCAGGGATGTGGTTGAAGTTCTTTACGAACGCCGGCATTCCCGAGAGTGTGTCGGCCTCCTACGCCAACAAGTTTGCAGAGAACCGCATCAAGCGAGACATGATAAAAGATCTCACCAAAGACATCCTTCGCGACATGGGCGTGACGTGCATGGGAGACATAATAGCCATCTTGCGACACGCGAAGGAAGTGTACGAGGAGGTAATAAGGGTATTGCATGTGTTTATTGGGTTACGTGTAGACTTCTCGCCCTTCACCCGGGACAAGGAGGGCAAGGAGGGAGGGGAATGGGCTGAATGAAGGAATGCGGGGGTGAGAGATGCAAGGGAATCCAGGTTCAGTTTGCAGAAGAGAGTGAACTGGGATTTTATTTTCCGCATTTGTGAAACAGGCATGTGTTGCCGTGAGCTGGTAGGATATCTTGAGGAGCACTATTTTCCACCACCCACTCATTCGGTCAATGTTACATTCTAATACAACATATCTGATGACCTCAATCTTAACCTGACGTTAAGCCCATAAATCATTCGTTCGAACAGAAGTGAACGCCTTATTTTGTTATATATCATAATTCTGCAGGTAACTGTGTTTCTAAGTCTTTTTTTTTGACAGTTTGGTGTCTTACTTATCAATTACTTTTAGTTTTAACCAAATTGTAATAATTTGGTTTAGGAACTCTAAAGGCCTACACAGGCCCATAACATTCCGACAGTTGCATATGTTTGGAGCCATGCTGCGTACTGTATTGGAAATTTAGACTTCAGGAAAATGATAACAGTATGATGTGACAGTATCTTAAACAGGATGAGTAAAAACGGTAGAGTGAATAGAAACAGTCCACTTAAATACAAATTCTTCAACAAAAACCACTCTAAATTATATTTGTAAATAACATTAACTTAATAATATTTTTAAAAAATAAGTTAAATTTATCATACATAACGATTATTTGGGCAGACAGTTTCCAGTCACCCCCTTCAACAATATATAATTATATTATATCCTGTGATACTCACAGAAGGATGATTTAAATACCAACCATGTACATGTTTTGGTTTTGGTCCACAGCAATGCATAAAGCTGAACACCAGAATAATAATTATGTACTCACTGTGACAATGAATCTTAATTCCTTATAGTTGACTCGCAGAGCTGAAGACCACAGAGGTACAGTCCTGTGCACAAATCTTGATTCCAACCTTTCTCTCTATACAGCTGTAGTTATTTCTAAACTTGAATAGGGGTTGATAATTTGGAATAGCATCAACAACACTGCTATTGTTGTTCATAACTTTTTCATTGTTATGGTGTGTATATGTATTTTTTTTTGTATCTAAGTAGTCACCTTATGTGGTGGTCTTGTATTGTCCTAGTGGATGGTGTCTGTCTAAGGGGTGGTGCCTACATGTTGGTGGTGCCCACATTGTGTGTAGCAGCTACTTGTTGTAGAGTCCTACCTGGATGTGGTGGCTACCCTGATTGCAGGGCCCACTGACTACCCTGTTTATCCATTTTGTGTTTGCGTCTGCCCCGAAAGTATGTATTCTGCTGGCAGGCGTGTAAATGAAACTGCAGGGAGATGACGGAAGTGCTCTCGATTGTTTCAGGAGATACTGGAGAAGGTCATCGGCCAGTCGAGCAGCAGCGTGCAGACGGCCACCGTGCGACCCACCAAGGTGTCGTCTGGAAGGAGAAGCAGCCGTGAGTGTGTTACTGACACGTCTACGCCTCTGCGGTGTGGCGTCACCTGCTAGGTTTACGTCTTGCCCAACAGCCTCAAGTAACACTTCTGAGAGCCACGTTCCAAGCCAAGCCATGGTTCTCATTAAACCTGTTGTATACTTAAGGAATGAGTTATAAAAACTATTGATTGTTGTGCATTATTTATTCCAATTAAAAATTACTGTGTGAAATTGACATTTTCTAGAACATACACATGTTAAAAATAACTGTTAAGTTATTTCGTTACAATTTTTCTGTTTCAACTGAAGTTAATGTTTAAAATACTTATAAACTAAAGTTCAACATTGTTATTGAAAACTCAAGTTTTTCAGGAAAACGAAAAAGTGAAAAAAATTTTGGTGAGATAAAGTGAAATCCTAAAAATAAACATTTTTAAGGCAAAGACTACAAATGGGTATTTCAAAACTCTACATGCCACATAAATATGTTTTTTCAGTTAATGCTAATTTTGAAATATAAATACATCCTAAATGTTTTTTGTAACCATAAAACAAACACTTATTAAATTGACAAAAGAGTTTATTAGAAATAATAAACCATAATCATGCTATGAATTCCATTTAATGGAAGAAAAAAATTCAAGATATACCTATATGTGCAAAATAATTTAGGAAACTATTTCCTTAAAAAAGCTTATGAAGTGACTTGAAAATTGGTACTCAACAAGGATATTTCTTTAATGTGGACAAATGGCTGTGTACCTGTAGGTCAAGAGCAAAATTAGTTGATCTTGGTAACTAGGGTGTTCTTTAAAAGGTTTTCGATACGACGACCTGCATCAAGGTCTTTAGTAGCTGTCGATCAATCGCTCACCCGCTGAGCGTTCATCTAAAGTGGCAGAGACAGGTCTTTGTACAAAGCGCTCACATTTTGGAAAGTCAGGCAAATTGAAATTGGTCAGGGGAAAGTCAGAGCATGTACCGTATATACTCGTGTATAGCGCGCCCTTTTTCCCCCTCAAGTAAAGGAAAAAAATAAGGATGCGCGCTATACACGGAAAAAAAAAGTTTGGTGGGGGGGGGGGCGGGGAGGAGTGGAAGTCGTTAAGTGACGGGTGACGTTTCTGGCCAGCCCCCACACATACGCACAAGCAACAAGGCCTCTGTTTCACATACACACACGCAAGCGCGCGCGCAAGCTCGCACATCATGGTCTCTTGTTTATTTTTAGACCTCCCCCCTTTACAGAAAGCCAGCTCAGAAGCTAGTAAAAAGAGAGAGAGAAAGAGAGAATGTTGTCACCAGTTCCCTCCCCCCCCCCCCCCCCCCCCGGCCACCTTCTTCGCTTCCTCCATTCCTCTTCCCAGCAGCGACCGGTGAGTCATCTAGTTCTCCGCGCCAGCTTAGCAACGTAGCGCGGCACGCCTCCCTCCCTTCCTTCCTTCCACGTACCAGTTGTGACGATATAGCGCTTCATTATCTTCCGTTTAGACAGCAGAGTTGATGTATTTTCCTGACGCATCACCACACATCAATTTAAATAATCAGGTACCACAAAATGTTAGTAAAATTTATTTATGGGAAAAAAAAATTTCATTTTTTTTTCTTTGGAATTAGTTGCAAAAATCGTGGTGCGCACTATACACGAGGGCGCGCTATACACGAGTAAATACGGTACTTTAAAACATGTAAAAGTCATGGAAATTCCTCAGTGATAGTAATTTGAGGGCCAAATGCCATGTTTCAGTATGCCATCACCCAGATTTTAATATATATATTTTTTTCCGAATGGTGTGTTTATTTCGTGGTCACACACACACACACTGTAAAATGGCGTATCCCATGTTCTGTGTGAACTAGTCCAGCTAAACACGTCATAATATTAGGAACATCACTACCAAGTTGCGAGTCTGTAGGACATACATTTGAAAAATGGGAAATTTTGATTTTGAAGTCCCATTGATTGCACAATCTCGGTGCATCAAGACTACGCATCAGCAAAACTGTGATGCCAATCTTCAGTTTCATTTTGTGGGAAGGCAGGTAATCCCTAGGCAAGACATGATGGACGCACCAAACGATAGCACGTTACAAATTCAAAGCAACGCCATCTATTGATGAAGTTATAAACTAAACTGTTATTAGAACCTTTAGTTGGCTAGCAGCCGCGAGCTTCACTAAGCGGATGTGTTTCACCAAGAATGATAGGAAGTTGCCTGTGGCGGACATGGAGAAACGACACAAACTCACTGTTTGTGCGTCTGTGACCTAACTCCTATGATTTTCTATTATGAAACTGAATTTACCCCTTTTTTTACACCCTTAGGGATGGAATTTCATAATTATATGCAGCCTATGTTACTCTCCGGCCCATAAACTAACTACATGGAAAAAAAATAATGTTCATTCATTGCTCTGTTACTACGTGAAAGAAGGACAAACGGACAGATACACTTTCACGTTTATAATATTAGTAGGGATTGTTGCTATCAGTTCATTTCTGTACAGTTTGTCATGTTTTCCATTGGGTTGCATTTCAAATTTATCGGGTTAATTTCTGTAACGATTTTTTTAAATTTCTACATCTTTTTACTACTTGTTTTAACATACCGTTCTACCTCTATAATATATATAGAATGAGAAGGGGGGGGGGGGGAGAGGGGTATTCCTTAAACAACTACCTATATTCACATTCAATAGCTGAGCAATATTGGTGGGAATTGAGAATGGCCGTGGCTGCAGAAGTGCCAGACCAGAGTGAGGTAGCCCGAGGACCGGGTGTCACGCCTCGTGGGTGCTGGCAGGCGAGGCAGGCGGCTGAAGCGCGGCGCGTGTGGTGGTGTTGCAGCCGTGTCCCGCGCGCAGGAGCACAGAGCGCGGCGGTCCGGCCCCGCGGCGGAGGGCTCTCCCGGCCGTGCCGCAGGTGAGCAGTCCCTCTCGTCTTCCTGCCGGACCCGTCTGTTGTGTTACGTCATGGAGTATGTCGTACTGCAGCATTGGCTGGGTGCTGGTGTCTCTTTTCACAATCTGACAAACATCGTGGGGCGATTGTACCATATTTACCCCTGTACAGGTCACATATTTTTTGCCTTTAAAAAAATGTACTCTGATCCATATGCAAATTTTGGTTTGAAAAATATAATATTGTATTGTGTGGTTGGATATGTGCGTGAATATCTAAACCTGTGTTGGTTTTCCATGAGTAAGTATAAATTTTTTAATTAAAATATCTCGGCGGTCGTGAAGTTCTGTAAAACAGCGCAGTTATTGTACATGTGCTGTGTCCACCACCTGACCGGCACTGACAGGTGACGCGTCTGCTGTGCTGTGTTGGAGAGGAGAGGAAAATATAAAAATAAGCCAGCCAGAGAGAGAGAGAGCAAGAGTGTGTTCATGTGTGCACGTGCGAGAGGCCATATGGCAGTGTTGATGGTGTCCCCTCCCTTTCTTTGTGAATGTCCCGTGAACTGACACCCACACAACTAACGTATCTATCTTGACAGGTCTTCATGATGCAACTGTGTCCAATCATTATTGTTTTTGAATGAGATTTCCCATGCTTTTAACTACATATAGCATACTGTGACGAAACTGCAGTCATCACTGCATCTTGTACATTCCTCCAGCATTGCGGTAAACTGTGTGTTAGTTTTTATGGATGGAACTGACAAAGAGTAGCTTGCCACCGTGGTTGGTAAAAAACTTATATACAATGGAGGAAAGGGGAACACAAGTATAAAAAATAAGTCTCTCCTTTGTCTTGTTAGGACGTGCGGGAATTTGATGTTTGAGGGGTTGTAATGGTGGGGGGGGGGGGGGGGGGGGGCAAAGAAGTTTCGCTTCTGAAGAGTAGCATGCCCACATGGTGTTTTGCCTGATGTAGGGTCGGCATGAAGCATGACCGTGTAGCTGTCGTTGCGGTCCGAGTTAGTGGCAGATGAACGACAGTGGTGGTTTCTCAGCAAAGCCGCTGTTTCCAATCCAGATCCACTGACTCTTGGATGTGGATCACGTTGATGGGAGGCCAGTCGCAAGGTTATGGCCGATGGAAACATACGTCGTCTCTCTAATTAGGTCACATCAAGGTGGTCGTTGTATGACGTAGGCTGTAAGGTTGGTTCTGTGTGCTGTGTGGGGCTGGACAAACTGCAGGATAAAGTCAAGATGGGTAATGAATGAGAAATACAACTATGTATTTAATTGTATTAAATACATTATTATTTAATATAATCATTTATGATATAATAAGTTTTTAATGTAATATATTAAGTTATTAAATTTTTTTTAAATTTTAAATAATTTAATATTTATTTATTATTTATTTATTAATGTTGTAACATGCCCACCAACAGCCGAGGGCTTTAGCGGTGGCACGACACATATATACAAGGACAACATATAAACAATACAAACAAAATACAAACAAACAAATAAAGTTTAAAATATAACTATCAATTTTATTGAAATTAGAAATGAGACAAAAAATATATCATTCTTTTTATGGTATGTACATAGGGTAGATGGTTAAAAGGCTGTAAAATTGGGGAATTCTAATGCCAGTATTATCAAGAATGAACTTACAATTTAATTTTGAACAGTAACAGTTTTTAATAAATACATAATCCAATCCAGATGGATAAAGATTTAATAATTCTATAATTATATATTTAAATAATTATCTATATGTGTGTAAGGTGGTTGTGTGGGTGCATGTGTGTGTACATGCTCATGAATGTGTGTGTGTGCACCTACTGCATGCAGGTTGGCATACACATGTGTTGCAAACAAATGTGCATATCATTGTTTACATTGGCTGAGTTTAACAGCCTCTTGGCCTCTCGTAAGCCAATGCTGGCCTTATGGGCGGAAGATAAAAATTGGTCTATATTTTTTCCTTAGTCTGTGGTTGAAGGTTACACCTCTCGTGGAAGTTAGTTCAGCTCATTCTGTACTGCAGTTATCATTGTCCATGATAGCAACATACTCAAGCATACCGAGTTAATGTAGACCAGGGTAACCTTGGATAAGCAAAATTTTGGATAAAACAGTTATAATAAGAAAACAGTCTTGATTTTCTTTTGTCCCAGTGGTATCTTTTTAGGGGTGATATTTTTCCAACGTAATTTCGGTGTAGATTATTTCACGATACTCCATGATTTATCCAACCAGTGAATGCCGTCTTTGAGGTTAATTCTCTTTAGGCTTTTGACAACAGTTTGATGATTATCTTAGGTCCTCAAGTAAATGTTTCAACAGTCTTTACCGATAATGGTGTATTAGATCAGCTTGAATAATATGGAATCTCAAGTTAATCGAGCTCTACTGTTTTTGTTGCCGCCATCTTGCCAAATTATAAGGTTATCAGATCACAGAACAGCCTTTGCCGTGAGACTGTTAGTGAAATCAGCCTCCAGGATGAAGTGCATTTGTAATTTGTGATGTAACGTAGTTTTAATGAACTACAATGAAACAACTAACTACCACAACTTACACTAGAAAAATATCTTTCTAATATATTAAAGATTTAGGTTTCGAGTTCGACTCTAAATCACTTTTACATTATCATATTCAACTTGCCTTATCCAATTCGAACAGAACTCTTGCTCTCATTAAATATATTAAATCTAATGTATCTAATATTGATTTTGTTCTCAGTCTTTATTTATTCGTTGTTAGATCTAAACTAGATTATGGCTCTATCATTTGAAACATCATAAATAAAGCTGATAGTGATACACTTGAGAAAGTACAAATTAAATTAATCAAAATTATAAGTAAAACTAAAAATTTCACTAACATTGTAGACGTACACTCCCTTTTTGGTTCTTTCTCGTCAAGAAGAGCTACCTATGCTAGAGGCACTATTTCAAAGTAACTCCTATGATAATAAACTTAGTTGTAGTTGTCTTCTAGAAATTCAATAGCTTAATTCCCTTATTTAATAATTAATTAATTAACTGTATAGAAAATAATAGATTACAGTAATTCTTTACCTTCGTTCATTATATTATATAATCCATGTTTAAATCATTGTGTATTTACTTTATAATATTTTATATTGTCCTGTTCTTGTTTTTGTGTTGTCTGTTTGTGTCCTTTGTTTGGATTTTTTTTTATCCTGTGTGTTTATTCATATGTAGGTTTTGTTATTCTTTTTATTGTAATTTTATTTGTATATATGTTTTATGCCTACCATATAAGATATAAGGCATTCTTGCCGTAGGTAGGCATGTTACAACTAAATAAATAAATGTTCAGAAATTGTTAATTAACACAGAACTAATATATATATATATATATATATATATATATATATATATATATATATATATATATATATATATATATATATATATATTCATTCACATTTCAGATGTACGTGAAAGTCCATCCTTATCTGATCGTGTCAAAAGTTCATCTCACCGTGAGACCAGATCTTCCAACGGTAAGTGAGGGTGAAAGGTGAATACCTTGAAAATAAATTAGTATAGAAGTATCATTTTTATTGTAACTGGCATAGACTGGTGGTTATTTTTTCTGTACGTATTTTTTTTAAAAATTTTATTTGTTTTGCAACAGTGAATGAATTAAAACTAGAATATGACACCTACGTTAGGAGCATACTCAGTAAATCGTCTTCAACTAATGTGCTAGATTTTTATCAAGACTGGTAATAAAAATGAAACTAGTTATTGAGTATTCAGTTGTTATAGTTGATGTGTCTTCACAACTAATCATTTGGTAAATGTAGTTAATTTTTGCATTGTTTAAAACAACCAAATTTCAGCTTTGTTTTTGTCTTTGAAAGTCCTTAACTTTGTAGTATAGTAAATCCCAGCCAGGGGGACCTTTTAGCGATGAAGGATAAAGGTCGCCTTGTAATTGGGTAAGGGTATTTTCTTTAAACATACATATGTTTTAAAAACACAGCGAAACCACAGAGTTCTGAGCATTCACAATCATTGTTTATACCACCTACAATCAAGGTGTCCACATTCTGGGAAGTCGGGGAGAAATAAGCGAAGTTGATATTGGTCAGGGAAAGTCAGCAGGGGCGTAGCCAGGGGGTTCAAACACCCCCCCCCCCCCCCCTATTAGCACCAAATCTTTAATTAATTTCTTATTAATCACTCCAATTTCATATTAAAAATTAATAAAAATTTTACCATTACAATATTTAACTTTAAGTACCGAAAACTGCTAAAATAGCACTATTTTACACCTTAAAATCCAAATTATCCCGGGGGAGGACCCCCCCCCCCCCCCCTGCTTTAATACTGGGGAGGGCCATGCTTCTTAACATCCCCCCATACACAAATCCTGGCTATGCCACGGAAAGTCAGTGAATTTACAGTCCAAAAGTCATGGAAATTTCTCAGTGATTGTAATGTAAAGGGGGGACATCATGCTCGGTTATGACATCACCCAGGTGGTGTGTTTAGTGCGTGGTCACACACACTGTAAAATGCCACGTGTGAGGTTCTGTGTGAATTAGTGCAGCCATAGGGATGGTGGGGGCTGGTTTGTATTTTTCTCAGAAAATATCAAAATTATTTTTAAAGGTTTTCAGGGAAATTTATAATTTAGGCTATGGAAAAGTCAGGAAAATTTTCTACAGTTTTGTGTGGACACCATGAAAATGTATTTATTCTATAACTGATTTTTGCAATTTTTTTACTATGAAAATATCATTGTCTAGTGACTTGAATGCTTTATGTAAATGGCTTTAATTGAAAAAAAAAATGCATAAATATGTTATGTTTATATATTCATTTGGTTCTTTAGAAAATACTTATGTACTTTTGAATAGTTCTTGAAAATTCTAAAAAAATATCTTGAATCCTTTGGAAAAATCTATGTCAAAACAAATTTTGTCATTTTTAACTTCCTGTTCCAATCCTGGGTCAAGTCTGGTTCCATAGTTGCTTGAAGAATGTTGTATACAGCAATTTTACATAATTCAAAGAACTGGCACATGAGATTTTAGATGGCAAATTGGGATTTAAATAGTATTATAAACTGTTAAGGCTTTTTGTCTCGCATGTTGTTTTATTTTTAAATTTTTTGTCACTTATTTTATTCAAGGACTCTCTTTAATTTTTCAATTCAATACCTCCTTGCATTTGTTGTGTCATAAATATTTCCAACAGATATTGACATAGTTTAATTTAATCAGGAAAATCTTATGCAACTTCATACTGCCACTACATTACATTAAGTAAATGTGTGTTGAAAATATTTGTGACGGAACAACAAATGCAAAGGAGGTGTCGAGTTAAAAATTTGAAAAATATCTCTTAAGGGCGTATGTCCCGTTCCAGGTAATGATTTTAGATTTATATTAATCACTGATCAACTTTTAGACATTTTCAATCGTTTAACTTTCACGAAATGAAAAATATATATAGTTGCATACTTTTTGCATAATTAGCTGCCAAAGTTACATTTTTAACCTTTTTGGGTTGTACAAATAAGGAGAATTGAATTTATTGCAGAACTGAAACATTTTAGGATTAACTGCAATGCCACTGGCTACTTCAAGAAATGGTTTGCATTTCTTTCAGAAAATATTAATTAATTTTACCTGACATTTCAAAATTCTCAAAATTTTTATGATCTTGACAGCCAAGAAACATGAAATGAGTTTTTGTGATAGAAATGCAAACCATTTCTTGAAGTAGGCAGTGGCATTGCAGTTAATCCTAAAGTTTCAGCTCTGCAATAAATTAAATTCTCATTTGTACAACCCATAAAGGTTAAAAATGTAACTTTGGCAGCAAATTATGCAAAAAGTATGCAACTATATATATTTTTCATTTCGTGAAAGTTAAACGATTGAAAATGTCTAAAAGTTGATCAGTGATTAATATAAATGAGTCATTCCATATCAAATCAACCAAAGAAAAATTAATTTAGAAACTTCATGTTTCAGATTTATATGATTTTTTGTATATTGGTAATATCAACTAAATACATTATAAATCTATTTTTTCTAAAAAAAAATTCTGAGTAGTTTTTTTTGTATAAATTTTTGAAAATTGCAAAAATAGCCATTTTTAGCAATGTTTTGGATCACTCAAATACTTGTAGGTTTCCAACTAATGGTGCTAGAAGGCTGTTTGACAGCTCATTTTAAAGGTCATTGAATGGGCTTCAAATTGATATGTAACATGACCAACTTTGGAAAAAAAGATAATTTTTATTTGTTTTCAAAATTTTTAATATTGAATTTCTAAAAAACACCATTTTCGATTTTTTTTTAAAAAAAAGTATGTTATTCCTACATATATTGGTTAGATTTGTGCCAAATTTCAAGGTGGAGAATCAATGGGATCATGAGTAAATAATGATGAGAAGTTTAGTAGATGCTTAAGGGGGGCATGGTAGATAAATAAATGCTTTAAGCGTCAGTTGGACGTTATGGGTTTTTGGAAGACAACATTGAAAAACTGCAAAACAAAATCCTACATAATGTTATTTGCCAACTTTATTAGCAGACGTCCCAAAAAGACAATTCTCGAGCATTGTTTCTTCCGCAGCAATTAAATGTTCGAAATTACCAAGGCAGAAGTTTTGGCTTCAAGTAATCTTCAGTTTTTAATTAATCCATTTAGCTCTGGTTTAGATACCATGCCGCCTTAAGAAATAGTTGCAGCAAGGAAGAGTAGCATAATTTTACATAAAATTTTGACTTAGTAAAGTATTCAAATTTTATTGTTATAGACTAAATTTTTTTTACAAATTATAAAACACGGATAACAAATCTTACCTTACATTCATCCAGTGTTCTTTGATTAAACATTTGTTCAATTTGATAATACAAAGCACGTGATCTTGCTGAACAGATGTAGCCTAAGTTAAAAGCACATAATCTTGCTGAAAGGATGTTATAACTGACAAAACATATAATTGCTCATGAAAAAAATCTGTTCAGTATATATTTAATTATTTACAGTTTTCACTTAGGTTGTGGCATACTTCGTTCAAGCAGGTGTGATGTCTCTACAATCTCTTCTTTAGTGAGTGTAAAAGTTCTCCCAGTTGCTGTACAAGGTTCAACCTTTTTAAGAAGATCTTCAGTTCTAATGTCTAGTATATCGGTTCTTGGTGTTGGATAAAAAAAGGAAGCAGCAGGTCCTTTGGGATGTAAAAAACTGACTTTAACTTCATTATTATCATTATTTTTTGCCAATATACATGCAAGCCACCAAAAGTTATCGTATTTCACAGTAACATGTTTTGTCAGTTATAACTTAGGCTATCCTTTCAGCAAGATCATGTGCTTTTAACTTAGGCTACATCTGTTCAGCAAGATCACGTGCTTTGTATTATCAAATTGAACAAATTTTTAATCAAAGAACACTGGATGAATGTAAGGTAAGATTTGTTATCCGTGTTTTATAATTTGTAAAAAAAATTTGTCTATAAAAATAAAACTTGAATACTTTACTAAGTCAAAATTTTATGTAAAATTATGCTACTCTTCCTTGCTGCAACTATTTCTTAAGGCGGCATGGTATCTAAACCAGAGCTAAATGCATTAATTAAAAACTGAAGATTACTTGAAGCCAAAACTTCTGCCTTGGTAATTTCGAACATTTAATTGCTGCGGAAGAAACAACGCTCGAGAATTGTCTTTTTAGGACGTCTGCTAATAAAGTTGGCAAATAACATTATGTAGGATTTTGTTTTGCAGTTTATCATTGTTGTCTTCCAAAAACCCATAACGTCCAACTGACGCTTAAAGCATTTATTTATCTACCATGCCCCCCTTAAGCATCTACTAAACTTCTCATTTTTATTTACTCATGATCCCATTGATTCTCCACCTTGAAATTTGGCACAAATCTAACCAATATATGTAGGAATAACATACTTGTTTTAAAAAAAAATTGAAAATGGTGTTTTTTAGAAATTCAATATTAAAAATTTTGAAAACAAATAAAAATTATCTTTTTTTCCAAAGTTGGTCATGTTACATATCAATTTGAAGCCCATTTAATGACCTTTAAAATGAGCTGTCAAACAGCCTTCTAGCACCATTAGTTGGAAACCTACAAGTATTTGAGTGATATAAAACATTGCTAAAATTGGCTATTTTTGCAATTTTCAAAAATTTATACAAAAAAAAACTACTCAAAATTTTTTTTTAGAAAAAATAGATTTATAATGTATTTAGTTGATATTACCAATGTACAAAAAAACATGAAAATCTAAGGTGTAGAGGTTAAGGCCTCTGGTTGATTTCATATGGAATGACCCAAATCTAAAAGCATGACCTGGAACGGGACATACACCCTTAAATAAAAGTACCTGTACTTACATATTAACGCTACCACAGCTACCTTTAAATATTGTGGAGGTTGGTTGGGTTAGTACAGCTACATTAAAAAAAACTGTAAAATATTTATTATGGTTGCTGAGGAATTACCAATTAAAGATGTGGCTATCCGTACCCAACCAAAAGTTCACATGATTTCACAGTATTTTGAATGTTGCTATACCAACCCAACCAGGGGCGTAGCCAGAGTGGGTGTTTTAGGGGTTCAACCCCCCCCCCCCCCCCCCTTAGCACCAAATCTTTAATTAATTTCTTATTCATCACTCAAACAAATTTCATATTAAAATTAATAAAATTTTTAATATTACAATATTTAAATTTAAGTACCGAAAACTGCTAAAATAGCACCATTTTACACCTTAAAATCCAAATTTTCCCGGGGGAGGACCCCTGGACCCCCAGCTTTAATACGGGGTGGGGGGGGGGCATGCTTCTTAACACCCCCCATACACAAATCCTGGCTACGCCACTGAACCCGACAGACGGTCCACAATAACTAGAGGCGGCTGCGGCGGCGCTGATACGTAAGTGCCGGTGAGGAAGCGGAGACACGAGCGTGGCGAGTGCCCGCAGGCGCCGGCCCCGCGGAGAAGCCGGCGAGGAGCTCCGGGCCCGACGCGGGCGCCGTGGCCAAGAGGAAGCACTCGGGGGAGGAGCTCCCCGCGAAGAAGGCGAGGCGCGTCCTGCCGGAGCACGAGGGCGGCTACAAGGTCACCATGCCCGCGGGGACCACCGCCCGCACCCAGCAGATCCTCAAGAAGAAGGCCCTGAGTGAGTCCAAGTCCTTGTTCGGCCGTCTCTGGCGAGAAAGTGACGAGTTTCCAAAATAAAATTACGTTAATAGCATACGTCTTCCGAACAGTAAAGATAACCCAAGAAAAGCACATTCGACCACCTGCTGATACCAAAATGAGTATAAACACGGTGAAATGTGTGACGTGATCTATCTTTTAACAAGCTCTTGAAAATTTGACACTGATTTCATAAGAATAATGAAAGGAAATTTCACTAAAATATTTTATTGGATTTTGGCAGTAACTACATACCACGCCAGAGTGGTCAAAAATGTTTAGCGTATACCATTTTTTTTTTCATTTGCGCAGTTGTGGTCACTTCGCATACACAAACAGATGCATGTATGCGCACACACATGCATGCTTACACATGAGCACGTATGCACGCACATGCACAAAACCTCCTACCCTCCTTACCATTGGCATTTCAAAGAATTATCCTGTCTCATCTGTCACATCTGTTGTTTAGGAGGCAGTCAAAAGTGTCATCCGCATGAGTAACTGAGTTTAGACACAGGTCGTGCAGTTTTTCAACTTAGCTCTTTCTAAAGCTAGGGTAAAGGGTTTGAAGGGCTTGAAGCTACCGCATAAGTACATAACAGTTGCACATCAGGGTGTATGAAGATTTGCTTATAAAATTAATAATTGGTACAAACTTTTTGGTCTTGAATGTTTTCCTTTACGATACACTGTTTTCAGTTACTTCTGATGAGAAAGTTTTGATTACTTAATATTCACAAAATGAGAATCTATATTTGTAGGAATTAATGTAAAAGACGAAAAAAATTGGAAAGGTGTTTCAACTTCAGAGCATTGCAAATCGCCTTATTTTTCGAGTTAAAGCAGAAACAGAGACGGTAGCATGTCCAAAAGAAAGTGGATTATCACAGTGGTTGGTGCAGAACTGCCAGCTGGCTAGCAGTACTACATGCCTGGCGTCACGGAACCGGTGTCTGTGGCAGGATGGTGAATAGGTGGAATGGGTGTCTACAGCGGCATGTGTGGTACAGCGCTCGCCAAGAGAAACGAATTCTAGGCTGACTTCCTTCAAACTTTTGACTTTTTAACATAGATCTTTCATTGTTCCTCAAAAAGGGGTTGTAATAGAAAGTTGGTCATTTTAAATGGGGTCTTAACAAAGGGTTTTACTGTACGTATACAGGTCACAAAAGTCACATACAGTGTAATGCTGAAATTTTCAGCCGCCTTTTGCTAACTTGTATTTTGTGTTTGATGCCTCACTTCAGTTTGAAGTCCACGTTCAGCATAAATGGTTGAAACCTGCCCTATTCAGAGCACATGGAAATTATCTCTGGAAATGTTTTACCGTGTTTTATCGCATAATTGTCACACATTTAATTCTAAAATCAAGTTTGAAAAGTAGGGGTGCGACGTTTATGCGAGAGAAAAAAATTTTTGTTAGATAAAGTTATTCATAAAAACAAAACCCATTCATGGAAAATACGCTTATTTAAAAAGTGAACTATAAAAGAGCACGCCAAACAATTTATTTTAGTAAGTCATGCAACAAAAACCTTTCTTCAACTTTAAATAGAAAAACAAAATCTGTGATCCCAATGTGAGCCTGAACGAACGCGTAACTATCGTCGTTATACACACCATGAAAGAGTGCGGGCCATCAAATGTAGTTAACTCAGCTTTTGACACAGAGCGCACATTGCATGCAATCGGCGAGATATCGATATTCGACTACATGCACACGCTCTTTACGGGAAGCAACATAACCAAACATGAATGATGCCAACTAGTGCTGGCTACATTTTTGTAAGCGGTACACCGCGGCGAAGCAGACAAACAGGTAAAGTCTTTAAAAGAAATTTTACACATCAGACAACTTCGTATTTCCGTTATTTAAATAAGTAAGAAGTAATATTTGAATAAATATTATATTTCTATTTTAAAATACGTTGTTTTATATGGAAAAAATACCCACACAAAGCGCTCGGAATCTAATAGCGGGACCAAAAACATCATGCAACGTTTATGCGAAAGGTTTTTTTATCCAAATTTTGATGCCCTAAAAAATGGGTTTGACGATTATGCGATAAAAGAGGATATCTTTATAAAATAAAATGGCACATTTCTGCAAATAAAAGATCAACTTTGTAAATAGTTTAGTTTGGTTTCTTACATGGAAAAATGACCCTCTGATTTAAAAAATTTATAAGTAAATGTTATTACAGGTCCTGGAAATGTCCTTCAGTGGTTATGCAGGTATTGCAGACACCCTGAAATGGTTGAGTCTCTGAGTGCTTGAAACTAAGGTTGGGTCAGCTACTGAAATGACCGTCTTTATTTCCAATTTTGGTGTTTGAATTTGAACATCTGATTTGTTTATTCATGTATAAATTATTTATATTTTATATTTATTTATTTATAAAGCACGTCATTAATTCACCATGTAAATACATGAATATTTATCTGATTCTTTACGATTATTAATTACTTAAGTTTAGTTTTTAAATATCTTACTATAAGTACTGTTAAGGCAGTTGATCAACATAATGGTGCTTTATAAGTACCTTTTATTACATGCTTTTTAATTTTTCTTACTATAAGTACTGTTAAGGCAGTTGATCAACATAATGGTGCTTTATAAGTACCTTTTATTACATGCTTTTTAATTTTTAATGACAATAAATACGAAATTCACTATTTTGAATGCGAAAACTGCTTTTTTACACCACCATCAAATCTTGGCTCTAACTAAGTTGCGTGCAATGCTTCAATGAAGCCAAAATTGTAAATGAATCGATGGGGAAAATGTTACGGCCTGACAGCTGTTGAAACAAATGTCCCGTGAACACGGCGAGTGGGCCTCAGAAGAGCGCACCCCAAGGGAGGCGTGCGAGGGCGTGGTTGTTGGGCTCCTTGCAGTGAACACGGCGCAGAAGAAGTCCGTGTTCGAGCGTCTGGGCGCCGGGGGCGAGGAGGACACGGCGCCCGTGCCCATCGCGGACACCACGTTCCGGGTGACCGGGCTGGACTCCGCCCCCTTCCCGACTGCCGGCGGCTCCAAGGTGCACTCCCTTGCCTTCTGCTGCTTCTGATCAGCACTCGCCGGACTGATTGATTCTTATTGCAATTACAGTAAATCCCTGTTAGGAAGTTTCTCAAAGTACTTAAAAATTTGGACAGGGGAAATCTATTAAAAGGATAAAATTGTATGCATTGATAGGTCAATTGTTTTATTTTTTTAACCGTACCTATGCAGGGAATTTTATCAAGTGGGACTTTCTTAAGAACGGTCACTGTCTTCAAGGTATTTTAGTGTAAATATATCACAGTAGTCCTCTTTTTTGTTAAATTTTTGATAGTTTTTAATTAAATGTTTTTTATTAACTTTAAAACATCACTATGATCACTTGCGTAACGTACATTTTGAAAACAACCATTATTGTATACCTGGTTTTGAAAGTTATGACCAAACATGATAGGAATGATAATTAACCAACACGGTGTGTGAGACGCCGTAAGTACGAGACATTTTTTTTTACATTAGTACCGTTTTGAAATCAGGCCGCTGCAGTGTTGCGCTTGGCATGTGTTGGCAAGCCACAGACGCCATTACGGAAACTTTCAACCGTGTTTTGCGTTTTTTTGTATTTAAAATGCCTCCGCTGATTGAGAATCCAGCCAACTGTGAAATATGCACTGTTATTTGTTTTCTTAGTGCTAAAGGCGTGACAGCGGCTGAAGTGTGTGGAGAAAACACTCGGGTAATGACAAAATTGTAAAAATATGTTCTCTTTCACTTTTTCGTCAACTTTCTGCACCAAACATTGAGAAATGGCAGAAGGTGATCCACTTTGTTCCCAGTCATAATCGTTAATTTGTTCATTTTTAAAAGTTCTTACCCAATTCCATAAAATTCCATGTGTCATAATGTGTTTTTCCATACACTTTTTTGATCTGAAGATGAACTCAGCCGCTGTCATGTTTTTAGCGCTAAGAAAACCAATCACAGCGCATATTTCACAGTCGGGATTCTCTATCGACGGAGGCATTTAAAATACTCTCGACCAAACCTAATCACGCTGGAATGTTTCCGTAATGGCGACAGTGGCTGGCCGACAGGTGTAGGAATGCGCGGAATGCTTAAAGAACACGCCTGGTACGTAGCAGCTGTGTGGTAGCGATGTGCTGGCGCGTGGTCGCAGGCGTCGTCGGTGTTTGCGAGGCTGGGCGACAAGTCGCTGCAGGTGACAGCCCCCACTGCTGCGAGCGAGACCTCCGCCCAGGGCGAGCAGCCCTACCACGGCATCCTCAAGCAGCAAACCAAGAAAATTATCATTACAAGATCTACTGTTGTACGTGAGTACTGTGTAGCTCTGTGTTACGGTAGGTTGGCATTTTGGTATGCTCACAATTTTATGGTTTTTCTATTTAAGTACTAAGTTTTGCTAAATGCTGTATGCCTATGGCCTGGAAAATTTCTGTGTTTTCAGTATTCCAAAAATGGTACCGTATTCACTCGCGTAATGTCCGCCCTCGCATAATGTCCGCACCCTTTATTTATATATCCTTAAAAGAAAAAATTAAAAATTCGCATAATGTCCGCACCAGTCGTCTACGGCGGGCAACACAACTTTGGCCACCCCTAAAGGACACAGTACGAATGGAAAGTTGACGGCTCTGTAAACAAAGCCGTGACCTTCAGCTGTCCTTTCTCTCCTGTCCTGAAAGGGTGGGGAAATTCGTTGAACTGAACAAAGCACGGTAACGGTAAACACAGCTGACCAACACGCACGCAAGTTCAAGGCATGAGTTTCGCGTCGAGTTTTGTAGTGTAGAGTACAGAATGGGTAAATATAAATCCTTCACTGCGCGGTTTAAATTAAGAGTTGTTCGTTATGCTGAAGAGCATGGGAACAGGGCTGCTGAAAGGGAGTTTGAAGTGCACGAAAAAAGTGTTGGTCAGTGGCGGAAAATAAAAGAACAGTTGCAGTCAACAAATGCAACACGGCGTGCGTTTCGCGGACCCAAGGCTGGGAAGTTCCCAGAACTTGAAGTTAAAGTTTTAAACTATATACGTGAATTAAGAAGTAATGCCTGTGCTGTTTCGTATGAAATGGTTCAAGTAAAGGCGCGGGGAAAAAAAATATTAACATCGCATTTGCTGACATGGATCAGTCTTGTTTTCTGTTGAGGTAAGACACGCAGCGCAGCGTAAAAGAAACGTCAACTTTAATTAGTGTGTATCCTGTTTTACGTGTCAGGACAGAACAGAACCCCTCTTTGTTTACATTTGGTTGGAATCCCTCCCTTGGCCATTCTCATGCTCTAAATGTTTCCTTCCCCTTCCTCCTCCTCTACGTCACGAAGGCCATCAGTTTGCCGGGAGGGGGGGGGGGGAGTACAGTGCGCAGCAGATGTGGAACTGGTGAGTCACTGCGCTGTTGCCAGCTCGCTGGTTCCCTACGCGCCGCACGTAAGGATATGGTACGGCTAAAATATTGCAGCCGTGCCGTTAATAGCCGTTTTAATCCATCACATATTAATCACATTAATAAGGCACACGTAACCACACTTATTTCAGTGTAGCGCGTAATTTTTTTTAATGTTCCGGCGGGTGCGAGACAGTTACCGGTGGCAATTACAGCAAAGTAAACATGGTCTAAGCCGGGTTGTTTGCAAGCGATCCCGCAGCAATATTCTTTTTAAATACGTAGCTAGTGAATCCAAATTGATTTTAGATACGTTTTGTGCCTTTTTAGTAATAATTAAGACACAAAATTTTGTAATTTTTATTTTTCCTCGCATAATGTCCGCACCCCATTTTTTTGGCCAAAAAAGTGGTCAAATTACTGCGGACATTACACGAGTGATTACGGTACTTTCAGATTAGAAAAGCTGTGGTTTAGAGTCCGTATTTTCGTTATGCAATGGAAATTTTACCAGTATTTTAAATGTTGACTAAATTTTGCAGTTATTGAATATAATAGTTTACATATTTAATAAAAAATCCATGTATACTAGGAATAGACTAATATGCATAATGACAGCCAATTAAATCCAAAACAGTTACACAAAAATGATATTTAAAAAAAATTAATATGTGCAAACTATAGAAAACACAGTGTTAAAGCAGAGTACTTTACAATCTTTTATACTTCAAAACACATTTCACTTAGTAATTGTAAGTTTTCCTGAGAGAGGCTGTGGCGATGATCAGAAAGAACAATGTTATACTTTGAAAAAAACCTTTCGCTGTCTGCATTTGCACACGGATGCCACATGCTTAGCCGACTTTAGGTGTTTGTCAATCTTTTCTTTCCCATGAAACTTTACAGTTGCAAAATTTCCACATCACTGTGCTATTGTCAGTACAATAAAACCCATGTTTCTGATACTGATATGCTTGGTCTCGAGCACTCAAAGTATTATTCAGCATTTTCAAACTCTAGACAGAAATATGTTGCAACATACTACATACAGGCTGTTACGAAAACAATCAACTAAACTTGGCGCGCAAATAAATATCAGCAGTGGAATGCCACTACGTTGGGAACGCTGTCGCGGCTCGTGGCGTCAACAACAGATGCTGGCTGCATAATAGTCACGCATGCCCGCACACTCCCAGTCTCGCTGTGCAGACTATTTCGTACCTGCAAAATCATTATTTGCTTATTCTCTTGCTATTTACGAAGTTACAGAAAATAAACAACTACGGTAAGATAAATTCGTTAGCCGCTAACGTATGTGTTTAGCTTTACACAAAACAAAACTTCTCTCACAGTCTGGGAAATGTATGATCTTCGTTAAGGAAGCATTCATTCGCTTACGTGAGAACTTAGTAGAAGCAATTAGGGTTCTGCGAATTTTCGAAATTTCCGAATTCGAGTTCGAATTTTTTGATATTCGATTCGTAATTTCGAATCGAATTCATTTTACAATAATTCGACTTGAAAAATCTGGCCCGGGTACACTAATATGACATCCCCCTCTCCCAATTTTAAAAGAAATGTAAACGGGCGATTACATCTTCCACTTACAAAAAATTATACATCGAAACCCCTTATTTACGTAACCGTTATTTACGTTTTCACGTTATTTAACCATTTTATTTCTGTCCCGTTTTAACTTCATTTGATGTAATGCTATGAATTCCCGTTGTTTACAACGCGCCTATTGCTTTACGCAGTTTACGCCGTTCGTTCTGATAAAACTGCTTACTAACTTAATTAATCTTATTACAAAGTAATCTGATGTGTAAATTGTGTTTTAAAGACGTTTTTAAAAGTTAAAAACTTCATCTTTAACGTCTCGGGAGTCACTTTATACCGCTTATAGAAACGTAAGCAGCGCCAGTTTGGTTGTGTTGATTCCTGTATTAACTTATAGAGAGCGCGCACGTAGTCTAAGATTGATATCGATAGCTCACAGACTGAATGCACGCGCGCGCTCTGTCAGGAACCGAGTTAACCCGCACGATCGTTATGCGTATAGTTACAAATCACGTTCTTGTTACAGGTTTATTATTTTTTTTTTCGTTGAATAAAATGGTTTTATTGCATCACTCATTAATTTAAATTATTTAGCTTGCTTTCACAGAGTCTACTTTTTAAAAAAACGTACTTTCCATGAATAGGTTTTGTTTTTATGGATTACTTTACATTTTTTTTGCATAATAGTATTATCCGTTCATATTTACCTGAGTTTTGGAATAAACAAAGCCTCTTGTAAACAAACATTTTCATTGGCTGCTGGCCGCTGCACACATTATTCGTGCGCAAGAAATAGTTCCTTGGTTACATACCATTTGTAAGTATTTTTACACTCCCTTTTTTATAAAAATTGTTATACAGCATTATAGCGTTTCACCATTAATATCCAATACAGTTTAACGTGTCAGCAAGTATTTACTTACTATTATGTTAGCAGACGCTGTGTGTACAGTTTGATGCCCGGCGCAACAACTGTATTTCGGATTCGCGCGCGCACGGTTTGTTATGGCTGATGCCGGACTGAGTTTTGTAAAGCACAGAACGGGAAAGCCTTTGAAAAGTGCACAGAAAACTATTGTGTTGAATGTTTTTAAAACATTTTCAGACAAATATCCGGATTGTTGTGTGAACGATATCGCGAGTTTAACTGCGGAATTTACGAGTGTTTCGAAGAGCAGTGTGTTTCGTGCAAGGAAAGAATTACAGGACACTGGGACATTAACAACTCCCGGGAAGAAAAGGAAACTTGAGTATCCTGTTATCAAAACTTGTGATGATTTTGTAAAGACGGCTATTAGGCGTAAAGTGCATAGTTTTTTCTTCGCAAATGAACCACCAACGCTGAACAAAGTGCTACGGTACTTCCTGTTATATTACTTCTCCGTTATTTTATTAGCACCGACTGTACTGAAGTTTGTGTGTTGCAACTATTGCTTGGCGCGCAAGATTAATTCAGCCTATCACTTGCTGACGCGGCGCAGTGATACGACGGTGTTTGTTTATTTCAAAACTCAGCTAAGAGTGAACCCACGGTCTCACCCCTAAATTATAAACTTGATTTTAGAATAAAATGTGCAATGCTTACACGATAAAAACGGTAAATTTGTTTTTTATTTTTGTACCACTTCCTTATGCTGTGAAATTTTTATTAATATTTTTATCCTTGAAAGTCAAACATGCTAAATAAGGTGGCAAGTGAGAGAGTTTTCTCTACAGCAGGCAACATATTTACCAGCCACAGAGAATTGTTGTTGCCGCACCATGTAGGTGAACTCACCTTTCTCCATGACAATTTGAAATGATTAGCGAAGTGATTTATGTTAGTGCTATAGACATATAATTTTTTTTTTTTTTTAATTTTAGAGAATCTGGTTGTGCACTTCAATATAGTCTCACTTTAATTTTAGTTACTTGATTTAAACTGTGAATTATGTTAAAAAATTTTTAATGATCTATGTTATTTTAATAAATATTCCCAAATTCGATTCGAAAAAAATTCGAAATTCGTGAATTTTTTTGAAATTCGATTCGAATTCGATTCGAACAGAAAAATCACAATTCGCAGATGTCTAGAAGCAATGTTGGCTAACCTGGACAAACCAGGTTTGTTTTGTTTACATTTTACAGTATATGACGCAACTTGGATAAATACAAGATATTAGGTTATTCTTTTGCTTTGATATAATGTTTTATACACTTTTCGCAAAATACAATAAATGCGTTCTCATATCCGGCCAAGTGTGCACAGTAGTTTAGAATTCGTAATCATATTATTTTTATTTTTCGTAGAGTGCAAAAGTTTTGAGTTTTCTTGTATTCAATAAATACGGTATTGGCATAATGGAGTGGAGGAACACGGGGTTGCCACTTGAACAAACCACGGCGCACAAATGAGAAGAAACTTAGTGTGAACTATACCTAGAGCCAAGATTTTATGGTGTTATGAAAAAGGACTTTTCGTCATTAAGAATTGACGAATTGTGGATTTCGTCTTTATCGTCATAAAAAATTAAAACACATGTAATAACATTTACACACCTAGCAGAGCTGCCTTGATCAAATGCTTCAATAATTCGTGGTTAGAGACTTAAAATATGCACATTAAAGAATACTATGTTGAGAGTACATAAAAAATTAACCACTAAAATATTCAGTATTCTTATGCAGGTAAGTACTGTTCCTGAGTTCAGGAGAGAGTCTAACTTAACTAAAATAGAAACTACAGTTAAACTTTTGTTCTATAAATGCAATATAATTAAGCTCAGGAAAAAGCCACCATTGTCAGCAGTTCAGCATTCTCTGGTTTTAGAGATCTTCTTCTGTCACTTACAACTACAGAATACTTAGAAAAAGATCTTTCTGAGTCCACATTCGTTGCAGGTATCCATATTAACTTTAAAGCAGCAGCTGCAAATTCAGGATAATCCGCTTTCATTTTACATAGTATGTCCACCATGTCTACGTAGTTCACATGCGGTTTCTTCTGCTCTTGGGAAACCAGGTTTTGGAGTGTTATGTAGCCTGTCGCTACAGAGGTCTTCTGCACCTTGCAAAGGAAAGGTAGGTTCCCAATATGTTTCTGGAATTCTTTTTCCTCCACACAAATGTTTCCTACATTTTGAGGATTCATTAGAGCGCTGATTCCCAGAAATAGTTGACGAGATGGATCAGTGTTCACCAGATCAATCAGTTTTATAAGACTGAGTTTAGCTGTGTTCTTGAACTGCTCTTTAAGGGCTGCAGAGTTGACAGTTTTCATTTCAGCCAAAATGTCTTCAACATTTTCAGGAAATATTCCCTTAGCCAAGACATCAAGAGTAGTTTGAAGTTTACTCAATTTTGTGCACAACTGATGAGCAGTAGGATACTTTGTTCCTTCAAGAAAATTAATTAGCTCTACAAAGGTGTTACAGTTTTGAGCCACAAATGTAAGAGTGGCCTCAAGACATTGTAACTCTTCCTTCTGGAGTCCCTTGATATATTTAACACCAGAGTTATCTTCGCTAAGCTGCTCAAAGAATTCCACAATGTCGTGCAGATGGAGTGCGAGGTATGATACAGATTCAAACCATGTGTTCCAACGTGTAACAACTGGCATGGGGAATAACTTGACCAGAGCCTTGTTTTCTCCATGTTTCTGGAGAAGAAATTGAAGGTATGCATGCCTCCTCTTTCTGGTGTTAAGAAAGGCCATCTTTACCTTACAAACGAAGAGGTTCAGTTCTTCCAAGTTGTTTTGCCAGATCTGCCCAACAATGTTTACTTTATGGGCCCAACATTGTATGTGGTACATGTGGTCACCAAATACACCTTCAAGGGTACCAGCAAATTTTGTCATGTACCTGGCACTATCTGTAACATACGCAATTATGTTTTCTTCCTTGACTTCATATTTGGAGCATACATCAATCACTGCCCGAGAACAACAAACAGCATTTGCTTCATCAAGGACACAAGAAGCCCCTAAGATAACATCTTGTTCAGCACCTGGTTTCAGAATTTTAAACAAGATGTTGAAAACACAATTATTACTCTTGTCAGTGGTTTCATCTGCGAGTATGACCACATCTTGCCCCAAGAGCTGCTGCTTGATTTCCACTTCTTTTTTCTCTTTAAGTAGGGGAATGTACTTTTTCCTCATCCAATCCGCTGTTGGAAGATCACCAGCACCACTTACATGCTTCTGCATCCATGCAGTCAGCTTGCTGTTGTCAAGTTTCTTAAGAGGAATACCTGCAGCTACAAAGGCTTCAACAGTTTCGAGAACAAAATCTTCCTTTTGTTTTTTTGCGCATATTTGCGCCACTCCTGCTTCTGGGATAGAAAGCTGTCGTTTCAAAGTGCATGGGGATCGTTTAGCTTTTACATGTTTGTCGCTAATTATGT
Organism: Bacillus rossius redtenbacheri; assembly: GCF_032445375.1. Classification (NCBI taxonomy): domain Eukaryota; kingdom Metazoa; phylum Arthropoda; class Insecta; order Phasmatodea; family Bacillidae; genus Bacillus; species Bacillus rossius. The sequence goes on along the minus strand of NC_086342.1, from coordinate 40,522,581 downwards.
GCTTGTTTACCGTGTCCTTACGTTCATGCTCCAAACGGCAATTACAGTATTTACAGAAAAGTATTTTTCCGTCACTGACATATAATCCCTCATTCTTAAACTCGTCAGCACGTGATGCCGCAGTAGCTTTATTTTTCGGCATGATTAAGAAATTTAGCTTTCATTTATGCACGTAATTTGTAAACAAAGCCCGGAGGTACCAAAAACTAGTATTTACTGAAGTTGTAGCGAAAAAATAAACCGCGGGAAGCCTACTTTTTACAGGCGAGAGAGCCATATACTCAACCCGAAGTAAAATGTTAGGTTATGTCAGGTCAGTGAAATAAATGTTTTTATTTATTTTCCGGGAGGGTTGGGTAGGTAAGCGTTATTTAAAATATTTAATGACCGTAAAATAAATAAATCCTTGCAATATGGTGCTTTTTCATTAGCGATCGGAAAACTTCGATTATGTTACGATTTTGGCTCTCTCGCCTGTGAAGTGTGAAATGAAAATGAAGGCTTCACGGTAAACTGCTTATTCAACAAGCACACAAAATTGCGTTGCAGTGAAATTCCATTAAATATCAAGTGATCATTAAATATCAATGTTCGCTTTTATTTTATTTTCATACGTATTTATTTAATGAATGCAGTTTTTGTTTACGTGTATTTTTCAAAGGATACAGCCAACAAGGCGCTGAGATTTTTCACGTTGTTGTGTTTGTTAACTTGTTAATTTTAGTTTACGATCGTCAGTTGTTAATATTGCGTGATCTCTAGTGGCTAGATGCGTTTAAAAAACCTAACCTAACTCCGATAATGATCTTTTTTTTGTTCGTGAAATCGTCAATTTTTGTGATATCTTGTAATTTTTTAAGATGAATAATTAACGCATTAAATAACCACCACACTGCAGTTGGATGACGACCATTTCTTCTACAAACAGATAGAGAATTTTTGTCAATCAACCAATAGTCGGTAGTTAACGATTTAAATCAATATTGAGGTGTTTATTTGTGGTTAGAAAACATTTCGCATTTTTCGCGGTTTGGGATGAATTTCGCATGAAAATTCGCGATTTTGCATAAAACCATATAATCTTGGCTCTATACCCGAGATCAATTTTGAGCATCAAAACCATACACGAACATGGCTTATGAAAAAATAAGGTAATTATGCTGAAACACAAGACTTGGGTTAAAGGATACTTTAACCTTGCGTGAGTATTAGTGATCTGCAAATAATGGTACTTTTCGGGGATATATTTGCAGTGTAATATAGAAATGTTGTGGTTTTCGTGAATGTGCTTACTTTTTGTGCTTTCATGCAAAATTTGCACGAATTTTCGCAAAATTCGCGATCACAAAAAATTCCAGGCCATATGTATTTTTTTTTCTCTGCCGACAAATGGGACAGCAAAATGTAAGCAGAATATGCTATCAAGTTTGGCCTTTATTCATGTAAATGCCGTAATGTTAGTATTCCTAATTATAATTACACAAGTTCCTTGTAATAGTTGAAAACAAAAAAATATATATATAATTATTATTGTAAATTTTGTGCAGTTTGGGAACCTTTTTTTTTTCTAAGAGTGTGTGGTTGGCTTCTTACTTTATTTTTAAATTAGTTGCATATATTTTTTTCTTCTGTAATTCAAACAAGAAGTCATGGTTTTAGGCTACTGCCCTATTGACAAAAAACTACACTAGAGTCCCGTTATAGCGAGGTGTCACGGTTCCGGGTTTGATCCTCGCTATAACCGTATCCTCGCTATAACCGAATTGGACATTTTGGCCCCCAAAAAATAAAAATTAACCGAAAATAGCAAAAAAATTGGGTTTAAACTTGTATAATTGTAAAATAACAGGTTATATTAACAAAATCTTAATTTCTGTGAGCAGATGTGTGAATTCTCTTTAAAACAATACCCCACAAGTACAGATGCAATCACCGATTGCGTCAAAATAACCAGAATACCCTACCACGCCACGTAAGTATAGTATCTCAGCCCGCAATCGACTACTCGACTTGGCCCGCGACCGACGCAGCATTGTCCTGCCATCTATTGTTGACGCGGGCTGTCTGTTGGTTCGGGATGTAGCTAACAGGCAGCGCTAGTGTAGCGCGACGATTTAATTCCTTACAAAAAAGCAGGAGTGTGACAACACACGTACGCCTAAAACTCAAACGAAATAGTCGCTGGAAAAATATACTTTTTTCATTTAAAGAAACATGTAAACTTTTTTAGAAAATAAATTTGGGATTAAACTCAAACCAACACCACCCCCTTCCCGGACAGATACCCCAACAACTGACCGAAACAAAAGTTACAAGAAAACTGTCCTAGCGATTCGGAAAATAAATACGGTAGAGCCTACTATTTGTCGGATAGTAAATAAATAACGTTACGTGATTGTAAATGTGTCGCGACTGAAATAATTCCAAACAAGTTTATAAATATTTGTGTATTATTAACGCGATCAATTAGCAACAAGTATAAAGACGGCTCAGACTTTTTGGCCTAACATAGTTATAAACAATGTTATTATTCGTTAATGAAAATGTCCCAACAAATTAATTAAGAGCATATATATTTAAAAAAGTCCACATTGTTACGTTTAATGGCGGGGAAAAATAGATCTTGTCTATTTTCTAAATAATAAGAAATGTGTACAAGTATATTTATATTCAAAGGCTTGGTTTATTCGAGTCGAGCATACCTTGGCCTTGAAGCCAGCCAGTGATGCTGTAACTGTGAAGTCGCACGCACGCACCGAGTTTGGGTGTTTGGATGATAGCTGGCTTATCTTGTAGCGACGTAGTCAGAAATGAAAGAAAGGGACTGCACTCTTTGTAGCCTAGCGGTTGCATTACACACGCACATATCCCCAGCATGTTCAGCATTTGTTATACTGAGTTCACAGGAATAGAATAATATTGTCACGTCTCACTTTCAGAGGGGGGGTTCAATTCTTCAAAAATGTAGCTCAGAAAATAAGGAACTCAAAACATTAACTAGCCATAGAGCATCTCACTGAGGATTGAATCTTAGTAGGTGTATTCTTATACAAGAATAGAAAATCAGGATACTGAGAAAAAAATAAGAGAAACCTAAAAACAATAGAACAATCACATTTATTTATAACAATTAAATAGAGCTGACAAATAATGAGGCACCTTCCATGTCCGCTACCAGCCTTATAGATATTCCGACAGAAAAACAATAAACCATATAAGATTTTCTTAGTAGTACTAACACATTAACATTATCGTAATAATTTCCTCCAGGCCACCCAGTGATACCAAGCTTCATTAGCTCTTCCACAACTGCATTTTTAAAATTTATTAAGAACATCCACTACCTCGAAACGGATTTTAGAAATTATTTAGTTTAAGTTTATAACGTCATCATTTACATGAAAAGACAAGGATCGTGATGCAAACAAATTACCGAGTTATACTTGAAAATAAAAAGGGAACTGTAGTGCTCAACGTATTACACGTTAAAACCACTAAGTTTCTAAGAACAAATTATTTATAAGAGCAAATAATACACCAAACGAGAATTTTTAAAGTTAACTACGAAGAAACACTGAAGGCTAAGAGTCCGGCATCACTCAGGCGCCATTTCCGATAGCACTCACATAACCATTACCAAGTCGCCGCACGGCCGGGCAGCATGACAGCCTTCCACTGGATTACCGCCCCGCGAAAACATTTTACATCTCTTTTAAGCTATTTGCTTGGCCGCAAAACCCCTACGGGGAAAACATCCTGACGGGAAGTTTTCCTGTGTTTTACAAACACGTAAAGTTATTACAACAAGCCGGCCGCGCGGTCGGCCGCGCCGGGTTGTCCACGTAGTCAGAAAACCTGCCACCAGGTTGCAACACTCGCTCTGCGCCAAGCGTGTGCGCACAACCTCATTCCCAGCTGGCCTCAAAAAAAAAACGAAAAACAAGTTTGCGCCGCATTTCTCTGGAACTGCAGCAAACAACGTGTCAGCTGGCCTGGCTGAAACGCGGTCACGCCTGCGTTCCCAGACAAAGACGTGCAAGACTCGCACTCTTCCAGCCCCGCGGAGACCCAAATCAAACAAAGGTGTTACCCCATCTTAGCTTGAGGGAAACCAAGTCCCGAACTAGCGAAAAGAATTTAAAATTGTATTTTCAACAAATAAACTAATTAAATAAATTAATGATAATTTTGAGCTACGCGACAATATTAATGAACAGACAACTAACGGAAGTTTGATAAAAGAAAGAAAGGACAGGATTCTATTTTTAAAGCCACGCACTTAGGTGGCGACTGCGAGGCTGAAGAATGTGACAGGTGTCAACGGCACAATGTCTAGTGGCGAGCGAGATGGGTGGAGCAGACCTGCCAACTCTCACGATTTTGGTGTGAGGCTCACGATTTTAAGGTCCATCTCACGCCCTCACGCCAAAATAGTGTTTCCTCACGATTTTTTGAGGCCCCAAGATTTTGTTTGTAAAAGTTACAAAACAAGTTTTACGAAAGCTTACAGTAACGAGTTTCCATCAATACTCGAGTCACGTAAAGGAAGCAATTTTGCGTTTTGTAGCATGTGCCGTGCTGATTTTTCTATCTTGCATAGTGGAAGAGGAGACATTGTGAAACATGTCGCTACAAAAAAACACAACTAACACGTGAAGTGTATTGCTTCCAATAAAAAGATTAATTTTGCTGTGAACAGTGATAATAGTGTTACACGAGCAGAATGTTATTTTACATCTTTTTTAGTTGCGGCCCTGCATGATCACTACACGACAGCGCTAAATTATGTTCATCTAAATTAAATCTGCAATCTATAATTTGTTGAAATAAATTTTGAAGCAGAGACCATGTAACATATGTACAGGTATGTCACTTAAATTTAAAGATTCTCATTTGTTGTTTTTTATTTCTAATTTGTATTTATGGGCCTGAAAATTTTTATCGAGGACCTCATGATTTTTTAAATTTGAATGTTGGCAGGTCTGGTGGAGATAAAGCAGACAAACAACCAAAGCGCCCTTCACGCGATCACGCCGTAAATTCCTCAAAAAGACCTCGTTATAGCTGTGTTCTCGCTATTACCGTGCTCGCTATAACAAGATTCTAGTGTAGTTGAGGTATAATAAATGTTACAAACACTCTTGTTCTGAAATAAACAATTTGAACTAATGATTTGATTAACAAAAAAAACAAATATAGTATTGAAGTAATTCATAAATATGTATATGAATATTTTGAACGTAAAGCATCTTTGTGTGTTGGCCTGTTGTCAGCCGGCGGCAACAGCACCATGCGGGCCGACCAGGAGGAGCAGCCCGCGGTCCGGAAGAAGGCCGCCAGCGTCGCTCCGAGCGTCACCACCGTCATCCTGCCCGTGGCCAGGACTGGGGTTCGCCGCCTCATCCCGGGTAACTAGTGAGGGCCAGTACGAGTACCGATCAAATTACTCGGACATTTCTTCAACAAATACGATAACCGATACAAGACACATTCAAAACTTTTGTAAATAATGGTGATGTGCCGGTTCTCGGTAAAAATTGGTTCTCGGTTCTCAGTATTAGGTTAACCTCCACACGATTTCCAGTCGCACCAAAGATACAGTATGCTTTAATGAATGGTGTGGTTGACCACAAAAAAGTCACCCAGCCCCTTAGGTAGAACAGTTGCTTCACAAGTGTTTAGATGCTGGAGCAGCTGTGTGGTGCAGAAATATCTAGTAATTAGGGATGGGTCAGTACCGGTTCTCGGTTTAAAACACTTTTAATTTTTAATTTTGATTAAAAGACAACTACCCAGTGTTTAATAGTGTTTTGTAATTTTTTGCTTATTCATGAGTTGAGATTTTTCCATGTCTCTAGTTATAAGTAATGTAACTCTGCAAAATTTAGGTAATACCTGCAGTTAATATGTATTTATAATGCTTACGTTATTTTTAAGATAAATTTTAAAATATATTCAGACTGTTATTTTTCTAAAGGTCTACTTTTGGGTGAAATAATCATCCGTGTCTGCTATTGAAAAGAGGGACAAAGTAAGTGTCGGGATCTTAGCACAAAGAACTTTGTTTACGTGTGGACACTTCCTGTCGGCGGGGTTATCTTTCCATCGGTGCGGGCTATTGTGAGGCGGTGAAGGAAGGAAAGGGGAAATGGCCCTTTGTTGTTGTCGCCTGCAATTTTCAATTATTAAGAATCATTCACTTGTCAGATTTAGCTTAAAGTGAAACTTGAAAGACGTGTTGCCGGAAGTCTATTGTACTTTTTGCAGGGGAAAGGTTTTAGCTATTACGCTTTCCGTGGTGTCGGTACCGGGATTGTACTTGTGGTTCTCGGTGCCGGTTAATTTGCCGGGAACCGGGCGGAACCGAGAACCGGGGACGTACACATCGCTACGCTTTACTGTTCTTTTCCTTTTTTTTCCGATTGTATTGATTGTTTGAGGGCGAGGTACTGTCTTGTGTGAGGTTCGTGTGCACGAGGCACAGCCAGGTGCGCCGAGGGTCCGGCGAGTGTCGGTGCTGTGGACGGCAGTACAGTGTGTGTGTGCGTGCGTGTGCAGGGCAGGGCTGCACCATGCGGGCCGACCAGGAGGCGTGTCTGAAGGTGGCGGGGGCAGCCCCCGTGGCGAGGCGCCTGCGCACTTCCTCGCAGTCGGCCGCGCCCCTCGACAAGCCCGTCATGCGGCAGGTCTTCAGGGACCGGGCCACGCAGGGCATCCTGGGTAACTTGCGTTCATTAGGCCTGTGCTGACGCTTCGAAGTAACGAATACTTGACGTAGCATACCTCGTGATTCTCGTCATGTACCAAGTTTCGCTCCTGAGATTTAAGTCATTTGTGCGGTATGAATACTCTTTTTTTTTTTTTTTTTTTTTTAATGGGACTTCATGATCAAAAAATTGAACAGTAAGCGACGTTTTAAACATGCAACAAGTATTCGAAGAATTTTTTTGCTACTGAAAAATAAACATAAATTAAAAACACTGCATTTTGTTGTTTCAAAATTGAAAACAAATAATTATTTGTATTCTTTTCATCACACACAGCAGAAGTTAGAAAAAAGAGTCAACAACCATGTACTACAACACCACAAAATACAGACACTCCATTGAGATGCATTAAAAGAAGATATCGTCATAGTTTCAATGGCGTACAAATCGATAGTCAAATTTTATCTAACACCATGTGATTCAGTAGCAGTTTACTTGGTGTATATTGTGATAATACTAATTATCTCAGAACACTGAAACTTTAGGTTAACTATTTTTCAGTGTTTATTTATATGTCTTTCAATTGTAATTATCTTTAGGGTTTATTTATTTCTCTATGTTTAATGTTGTGCAAAGATATGTGACTAAGAGAAGGTGATTTTGTCTATGGATCGGCGGATCTTTTAAAAAAAATGGAAAGGAGTGTGGATTGTTAACGATATAAGGTTGAGAGAATAAAATGAAGAAGGAAGTTTTAGTGGCTGGTATCAGCTATATTCTCAGCTGATAGTTCACTGAATAAGTGAACTGTTGTGCCCCTGAGCCAGGGCGAATGCTATGGTAATATTTAATTACCGGGGCTACTTTTATCTGCTGAAATATAAGGTACCAAAAGTCGAATGTATTCAGTACTGAAGTTTTGTGTTCGGTGAGCCCCTCCTATTAACTGTTTCGGCATAGTAATTTATTTCTCTGGTTTTCATTATGGCACAACATAATTATTTTGAATTTCGCCTAGTGGTCCCGATTTAAAGATTCTAGTGTACTCCGAAGTAACTGAGTTAGTTAATTTTTTAATTCACTTTAAATACTATTATTTATCACAAATGAACTTTTGATTTTGGTTGTGCCCAACATAACTTTATAGATAAATTATATTTTATGTGATTTTTAATGAGTTATGGGTAAGCAACCTAGTTTCTCAGTGTCGAAATAGGTAACCTTGGGCATAAGCCGCAATGGAAAATTACTTATAGCATAGTAAACATTTATGATTAATATAGTAATGTTAAAGTGTGGCGCCCATATAAACTTAATATAGTAACTATAATTCATATCATATAAGTAAATACAATTATAGAGTGACAACTCAAGTGGTTCCATTTTGCTTCGAAACACATAAGAGTTTACCTTATAATATTAGTATAAAATTACAATATATCTATGACAAAACAGACATTGTGACTCATATGTATAAAAATAAGTAAAAAAAAATGGTTTGATATGCCAGATTTAATTAGCAAATTTATTTTTATAGTATTGCTGAACAAAAATACAATTTACCTAGCTACCGTTATAAATGAAAACTTGTGATTAACTAGGGTTTAAATATTTAAACATGAGCTCAATCATAAATTGTTTGAATGCAGCAGTTTTAAAAGATTCACATTTTTTTTTTGTAAAATAGATTGCAAGGGTGGTTGGTAGGTTAGGTTAAATAAGGTTAAATGCATAAATAAAGAAAAATTCTTAATTTAAATATTGTAAAAAAAAATTCCATATAATTATTGTAGCTTACAATATAACCCTTTTAATATAATAAAATTTCTCTGTTAATAAGTCAAAACTTCTAAGTACCTTGAGAATTTTCTCAAGGATTTATTGTACTTTAAATAAGGATTTTAGTCTGATTAGTGTTGGGGCCGATTCCTAAAATATACCGATTCCGATTCCATTTTCGATTCTTAAATTAAAGGGTCGATTCTTCGAATCCGATTCCGATTCCTTAATTTTTATCTGACAATGTTCAACAGCGTAATATACTAAGAAAAAAAAAGGTTGTTTATGATTTTAAAATTGTAATTGTGTTGTGTTACATTTTCATGTGCTGAAATTAACATTATATACAGCTTATATAATGTTAAAAAGTATGTTCATTACCATCAAGTTACACTACCTTGAATTTCTAGCACAATTTGGCCTTTTAACCTTGCATATAGTTAGACGAAACACGTGTTCAAACACTGCCAAAATAATCAAAGATGTCTAATGACGTAAATTGTAAATAATGTTATAACTTAACCAACTTTAGATACCTTACATTATCAACTTAATTAATTAATTGTAAAAAAGAGGTTTGTACGGTTAGGTTAAGAATTTAATTTTCAAGCACTACTAAATAATGATCCAAATAAAATGACAATATAACCTCGTTTATACATATTTCAAGGGACCAGGGCAAAAAAAATCAAAAGAGGGAAATGTAAAAATAAAACTTTATTATCTCATTATTATGTAAATGACAAGAAACAAATATGGACCACACTAAAATAAAATGTCAGCGATGCTTGCGTTTTAATATATTACCTAAAACTTAATCATCTCACTTGGTGAAAAGAATAAATCCATCCAGTCTTGCAGTTCTTCACAACCGTAAAGAGAAAATAAATTTTCTGTTCTTGAGTAAGAAAGTTCTGTGCATGTTTTAGCATCTCAAAATTTCCACATTTTATGGTGAGATTTTCTTACACAAAATATTTAAACTCTTCAAATAATCGCGTGTTAAAATTTAATTCATTTCAGAAATTTATCGGAAACAAGTCTGTTAAACTAACACAACTACTTTCAAAAGATTGTTTATGTTTGGTAATAAACATTTACGAACGTTTCAGCAGCAATGTTTGGAAATTCAGATTAGCCAACTGCCTTTCCAAAATATATCTAATGTAAAACGAGCATCGCTGAACATTCACAAGAACGCTGATTTACAGCAATTTGGTTATGTTGCTTTTAAACTTATTTTAATATGGTCGCAGTAATCCACTGTGAATTTAGGTAAAATCTCAATCAAAAATTATTTCATTTTAGTTCTTTAAAGTTTAAAGTGCAGAGATGTGAAACATCTTAATTTTCACGTTCACGTCACCAAAGATTTTGTTCATGGCCGTATGGTTTACCATGGCAGGTAGCACAAAAAAAAATTAGCTTGTTTACAATGGCAAATGTAGCTGCCATGATCAAATAGTTAACGTTTACATTATTTTACTTGCCGTTTACATTTACATAATTTTCTTTAAACATTTATGGTTTTGTCTAATTATTTTGGAAGGTTTACTATTAAATGCAGTGCTGCTGCAACGTAATTTCCGAAAAATGCTTTCGCTTAAAGCGGGAAAGTAGATACTGCATTTGTACTGTAGGGAAAATGGCGGTGCAAGTAAATAAATACGTTAATCACAGTAATTCGTAAATCTTTTCCGTAAAAAAAGATTGTATTATGTAGTTTAAAAATTATTTTTGCATTCATTTTAATATTTTCTTACATTGCGTAGGAGATGTATTTTGCAAACTTAAAAACAATGCAGGAATCGGTCATGGTCGATTCCAAAACCATTGTATTCTGAATCCCACGATTATACTGGAATCGGTGGAACCGACCAATTCCGGAATCGGAATCGACCCATCACTAAGTCTGATTGATCAGATGGTTTCCGGTTAATTAAACTATCACCCACATATCAAGCTAGTTAGTTCAAATGACATTTATCTATGGTGTATTTGTTTACGTTTATATTTATGAATTTTATTTTGAATTTTTTAAATGATTTTTAAAATAAAATGTAGCCTATGTCTATCCGAAATAATATAAATTTATAACAATCAAAGAATTCTTGAAATTGGTCCATTATATTTTGATTTTCCCTCTGAAAAACTTAAATTTGCTCCTTATAATGTTGTAAATATCAAACAGGTTTTTGTGTCTGAGTACATAAATTAGTAGTAGTTTAAATACTTTTTTCATAAAGAACATGGGATCAAAATTGAAACCCAAATACAGTAAAACCTTTTTGTTGCGACCCCATTTATTGCGACCACCTCTCTATTACAACCCGATTTCGAGGAACCGTGAAAAAATTGCAGAAAATCCGAAGAAAATCGGACAGAAAATAAGTTTTTTGTGGTGAGTAGCGTGATACTGCGTTTCTCTTGCCGAGTGCTTCCTGTCGACCGCTGTCAGCGCTTAACAACCCCCATTCCACGTCCCTTTGCCGGCAGGGTGCAGATAAAGGTTTTTGTGGCAACGTGTTTACGTTTAGCTTTTTGCGAGTGTCTAGTGTGGTACGCAGTTAACCCTTAGCCGGAGACGTGAAAATATTTGACATATCTGGTGACGTGGTGCCCCTCAGACCCCAAAATGTTTTGTAGAAGTTAACTGATTAGAAATTATTTTTGTTCCATGTAAAATTATTTAATGCATTTTTATACTTATTAATTAAATTAAAAAATAAATTAGTAAATAATTATTTACCAATTATAAAATACAATTTTTTCTATTGGTGCTTGCTCAAATAAATCTAAAAATGCCTATTTGTAATAATTGCTTTTTTAAAAAAAATAAGCAGATGGTAGCCTAAAAGTTTTATTTGCTATTCAATATAGATATAATGACAAAACAAAATCTAGAAAACTTATATGAATAATAAGACTTTTTCATAAAATCTACAACAGATAAATTTTCCCAAAAAAAGAAATTACTTTTTTCCCCTCCAAATATTTTCCTTGCATAACCAATGCTTAAACCACAACAAAATATATAATCTCGCTAACTAGAAAGCACATGCATACTTATATATTTTGAAAATGGCATTTTTACATAAAATATATTAACCGAACATTGTTTGAAAAAATTAAATTTGTACGAAAAGTCACTCTGTAGTAGAGTATTTGTTTGCTCTGCAATCATCACACATTGCTTTTCCACACACACTGATCACTTAAGTCACTAAAAATATATTTCAACCACTTAGAAATAGTTTCGTCATAATCTGGATCGCCCACACGTACACATGTTCGTTTAGAAGCCTTTTTATCACTTCTGAGATAGAAACATAACTGGTGACGTGGTGCCACTACGACCCCAAGTTATCTTTGCGACCTGATATCTAGCGCCAGACAGCGTAAACAAATCTGACACTGCAGGAGGAGACTATGTGATATCCAAGCGAAAGGTAGATGGTACCACAAGCAAGTGCCTTGAACAGCACATAGATGGCAGCAAGTTAAAGTTTTGCTGGGGTCACGGAGACCCCACGTCTCCGGATAAGGGTTAAGGCAAAGCTACCTGCTGGATTTCTCTTGATTTTGATTACTATCGGTTGACAATACACAGCGACCCGACTGGATGCACGCCCGCCTCGACTTGTTTTAACTGCCGCAGCGATGTTTATTTTGACAGCTCAAGCAATTATCTTTTCCCGTGGGTTGATAGAAAAAGGTCGCTTCACCCAGAATAAAAAAAAAGGCTACGCACTTATTCCTCGCGCAGGAAACACACTGGCTGCCGTCTGTCTACCCCGCATTTATCTTTCTTCTAACATTCCATGTCTCGCCTCTCGCGCGAGCAATAACTAGGGCCACCATTATATGGTGAATCGCGAAATCGCGAAATTTTCCGCGAATTTATATGGAAAATGCGAAAAAAGTGATTTTTAAGAAAAACCGCTAAATAACACCGAAATTACACAATACAAGTCTCTTATATTTTAATGTGAAAAGCTTGATAGTCAAGACTTGCCCGGGTCCTGGTTGATAAGCGGGAAAAATTTCCTGCCTTGCATTTCTACATGCTTCCTCTAATCAGCTTTAGGGCGCCGTCTGGTCAGCGTGTGTGTTAGTGAAGCGGGATGATAAGAGCGACGCTCAATGGTAGTTCTAGCGCGGTAAAACCTCTAAGTGCAAGGCTCTGAACTGGCGCGCAGTCATCTCGTTCCCGTCAGATAACTGTGGAATTTGAGCGGTGATCGTAACATTATATGGCGGAAAAATAAAGATAAAGGTGTAATGCATTTCCCTATGATACTTTCAATAAATTTGTAACGGGTTTTTTACACCTAAAACTTCGAAAACATGCCTTTTAGCCATTTTATCTCAATAGAACCAGTTGGGCATTAACAAATTCTTAAATGCTTTTCGTAAGCAGACTCCAGTCGGATATCTAGTGTAGTTTGGCAATCGCGTAGGTTTTTCGTGGTTGTGCGCGGCACACAACTGTAGTTGCCATGCGTCACGCGCCGAGAATGTTGTCCGGCAGGAAGGGCGAGTATAGTTCATTTGTGGCAAAAATGAATACTTTTACGGCCCAGCTAAATTTTTCCATTAAAGAAATTTTGAAGTTTCGGTGATTTTCCAGCAGAAATAATGTGTAACTAACAAACAAATTGTATCAAAACAATTAACGGTAAATGACTGTCGCGGGGGCCCTTAAAAATTTTTCATTTTACCAGAAATGGACTATACAAACCTTGCTTTCGTTGCACGCAGTTTGGAGAAGGGGAGGAAGGATGTTGACAGTTTTCACATGCCAAAAGACGTTGAGGGAGAAGGGGGAGAGAGACACGATGGTTTGTATTCCTGGGAGGGATGAACCTTGAAGTCTGGGCAAGGGAAGGAGAGGTAAGCCGTATGACGTCATGCATCCGCCGCCTGCTGCCGCCAGCCTGTCTAGACGAGATTCCCGCGCTCCCACTTACGTTGCACAAGCTACTGCTGCCGTATTTTTAAAGGAAATTTCCCATTATTTTTTTGTTATTCTTACATGAACATTATTGGAAGTACTAAAGCCGACACAAAAATACGCTGTGTGTTAAAATTATCATATTTTAATGATCTTTCGTTTCGTTTTTTTTTTCTTCTGATTTTCACATTTTGGTCAAAATGTCCAATTTTTTTGACGGTTCCCGTGAATGTATTCGTAAAATCACTGCTTCGTTAAATCCGGGGTTCGTGACATCGGGGTTCTAGTGTATTTAACTACGGCAAGCAGAAAACGTACAAACATGTAAACTAACCAGTAAAAATAAACTGTCTATTGACATATTTTCATTAGAGGTGGCCTGTAGGGCGACGGACTTGTCATGAAGGTTGAAGTGGGTTTAAAGCAAAGCCGTCTAGCATTGTGAGTGACAGCATCCTGCCATTGTACGGCTGGTTTCTTAGCGAGTAGCGGTTTGGGGGAAAAAAAAAGGGGGGGGGGGGTGGAAATCAACTGAAAATTTTGGAAAACATCTATTACGACCCCCCCTCTATTACGACCCTATTCCTGGGAACCGTGAGGGGTCGTTTCAGAGAGGTTTGACTGTATGAGAATTGTAACTGAAATCAGAATTGGTATGTTTTTGGAACCGAACCAATATTTAATAATTATATACCTGTAAAAATTTTGCCTTCTAAGGTAAATGAAGCCTGTTTTTCCTGTCCTTACTGATCTGAAAAACAAGATTTATTTTTTTAACTATCATTTAATTTTTTCTTTTTATGGCTCAATTGTTCTACATGGTTTCTCTCCGTGAGATCATCCTCCCTTCGACTTTCACTTTATATTTTTAAAATAACATGCCTGATTTTTTTTGTTTGGGTTTGGGTTTCTGTTTTGTTGTTGTTTATGCTATCTAAATGCCTACAATAAGTATTATTCATAAATACACATTGATATTAATTTAAAAATGAGTGTTATTAGTGACGTATATAAGAATGTGTTGTGCAGCTGCCCCTGTGAACAACCAGAAGATAAGTGTGAAGGCCAGACTGGGTGTTGGCTGCACGCTGCCTGCCGGCTCGTCGCAGCTGGGGCCGGACAAGAAGCGAGTCATGGTGAGAGCACTGCACTCGTGACGTTCGTACTGGAGCACTGTGTGTGGTTCGTATGTGCAAGTGTGCAAGTTCTCAGCTTATGAGACAGGTACTCACGTCGCTGTTGCGTCATATACACACATACCGTGTGTAGAGCTTCAGGAAAAAAATGTCAGTTTTTCAGTACTCGCCAATTTTGTATAAACATCTAACCTCGGTAATAAGCAACTTCATCTGTTATCATGCTGCAATTAATCTTATGATACTAAACTATGACACTTAATTCAACGTAGTATTCTTTTAAATAACGCAGAACGTGATAAATATACGAAAAGTATTAATTTTAGGAGGAAACAATAACTTTTTTCACTTTTTAAAACCTAGCTATAATTATGTTAACAAGATGATACTATTGCTTTTTCAGAGCTAGCCAAACAACAGTAGTACCGAATGCGGCACTTGTACCGTATTTACCTGCAGAAGGGTTGTCCCTCCATATGGGTTGCATCTATAATTTTGAGCATAATAAACTAAAATTTTCAACGTAAGGGTCACCCTCGAATATGGGTCGTACCATATATCTGTCTCGTGTAGAATACAAGTGTAGTCTTGATGGTCTGTGTGTCTGCGTATTGTCTAACCCGTCCTTCGTCTCTCCTATCTCCTTCCCCACCCCATTGCACTGTCTAACAAAAAACTACAAAGGAAAATAATACATTGGAACCTCGTTCTACGAGAGCTGATAATGGCGGAAAAATCCTCGTAATTACGAATACTTGTAATAACGTAACAACTTGTAATAACCGAATAATAGAAATTGAAGTCAAAGTTAAGATTCCTGAACCTTCTAAAAATGTATTACAGTGAAACCCCTTATTTACACTTTTCAGGGGAACAGAGTCAAAAAGTGTAAATACCAGGAAAGTGTAAATTGAGGGAAACATATTTTTAAAATGTAACATACCTGGTTTAATGCACTCCTTTTACTTCAGTAGTCAGAGACATCAAAAAAAGACACAGTGAACGAAATATCTTAAAAAATCCTTCATTAGGCCTATGTAAACCAAAATAAATTTACAACATATAACTTATAAAATTGTGTGAATACAACACTGAAGCAATGTGTGCCATGATAAAATGTTACCATAAAAATGTTTTGTAGGCTTATGTGCAAAAACTTTCATGCCTAACTTAGGTCTATTTCTTTGTAAAATAATCATAAATCTTGGTTTGCTTGCATCTTTG
This sequence comes from Bacillus rossius redtenbacheri, assembly GCF_032445375.1. Classification (NCBI taxonomy): domain Eukaryota; kingdom Metazoa; phylum Arthropoda; class Insecta; order Phasmatodea; family Bacillidae; genus Bacillus; species Bacillus rossius. The sequence continues at coordinate 40,506,781 of NC_086342.1, read as the reverse complement.
AGTGTTCATGCACATGATCTGCTTCTCTAAAGTATAAAAATTATCAAAAACACCATCACAGTTTTCACCAGCAGATACTCCAATGTAGTCTCGCAGAGTTTGAAGAGCAGCAAGAGCATCTTTACTCGTGGGTGCTGTCACTTCTTCATCATCATCATCATCTTCGTCAGTATCCTGTTGAGAAGTACTGACATGGCTTTCTACAATATCTTCTATACATTGCACTTCCGAAGTGATCACCTGACTGTCCACATCCACGTAATCTTGAAATATTTTCTCCTGCAACACCCTCTCATGTCCTTCAAAATCTTCAATGTCACTGTAATCTTCTTCACTGAGAGTGTAAGGCTTTTCTGGGAACACAAATCCAGCTTTTGCAAAGCAGTTTTGAATTGTTGATGTTTTCACTTCTTTCCAGGCTCTTGCACTAAAATGCAATGCAGTCAGCAGATTTATCTTCATCAAAGAAGGGTCTTTTCCAACATCAAGCATTGTTACTGCCCTTGAAACTAGGTATCTGCGGTACAAAAACTTGAATGCCTGAATGATACCCAAGTCAAGGGGCTGTAGCTCACTCGTGCAGTTTGCTGGGAAGAAGACAATATCAGTGTTGCGAAGTTGGATGGTTGCTTTGTGAGCAGAGCACTGATCTATGAAAAGAATAACTTTCCTATTTTGCAAAGCCATTTTTTAATCAAATGCATGCAACTGGCTCTGAAACAAAGCATTGGTCATCCAGGCTTTGGTGTTTGCTTCATACTTTGTTGGGAGTGACTTGATGTTTTTAAAACATCGAGGTTTCCTCACTTTGCCAATGACATAAAGGGGGAATTTTTCACTTCCATCTGCATTGGTAAGCAATAACACAGTAATCCGTTGCTTGCTGAGCTTACCTCCGTGACACGTTTCCCCTTTAAAACTAAAGGTTTTGTCTGGTAGAACATTGAAAAACAACCCTGTTTCGTCAGCATTGAAAACATTTTTCGGGTCGAACCCAGCAATATTTTCCTGTAGCATTTCCTTCCAATGTTCCACAGTCTCCACATCCACACTTTTGCTTTCGCCACAAACCACCTTGTAAACAATATTGTGACGCTGCTTAAACCGATCAATCCATCCATTGGAAGCTGAGAAATCTTGAATTCCCAGCCTAGAGGCAATAACACGTGCTTTTTCTCTCAGTATTGTACCATTTATTGGTAAATTTGCGGCACGTGCACCAGAAAACCACTCAAGAAGAATATCTTCCAGCTGTTTGAATTTCGAGTCCTTCACATATTTACGTTTTTTAGCACTTGGCCCACATTGCGCGGCATTTGCAGTGATGGTTTCTCGGCTTTTGATGATGGTGTTAAGAGTACTCACAGGGATTGAAAGTTCTTTCGCAAGGTCCACACGTGATCCAACATATTCGTCGAATTTGGCAATTATTTTGATTTTATCGGCAACGGTAATAGTTTTTCGTTGTTTCACTTTCTCCATTTTCTCACAGATATTAATAACGACAAAGAGTTAAAGATGTGTCAAATACATTTACCGCTAAAGCCAATGATACTACCAGCGCTCGTAGCGGAAAGCTGTGGAAATAGAAGTACTGTGAATAGTGCAAGGTTACTTGCACTGTTCACGACGCGAACGCATTCACATACGCAGCTTTTGATGTATCTTTCTTCTATGGCAGCCATGTTTTGGTGTTTGTAAACACTGAACGAGACGTTAATAACGGGAATGAAGCAACTTTTCCGACGTAACAAGCGTGAAAACGACATATACCGCCTTATGGAAAATAAATTGGGCCAAAAACAAAGGAGGTAAATAACGGGAAAACGTAAATACCGTTAACGTAAATACGGGGTTTCACTGTAATTTCACACCATAACTTGAAAACGGTGCACTTTATTGAAAAACACATTGAATAAAAGCTGTAGCAAATTAAATTGCAAATTGAAAAGGTCTCTATGGTTTTTTTTGTATCTGCAATGGTTTTTGTTTTAATGGGGAATGAATTGGTCTGATGCATGAGGGAGCAACAGAACACAGCTAAGATAGCAGCTGGGGCCACGGTCGTGATGTGGAGGGGAGGTAAGATAAGTGGAGAAAGGAAAATAAAAGAAGTGCGAGAAGGGTGGTGCGAAGGCTTCCGATCCTGTGTGGGCTGGTTTATTTTTAGATTTCCCCCTATAGTCGAAAGCCAGCGCAGCAGCTAGCTACTAGGGGTTAACCTTGGCTGACATACTCTACGGTAATTTATGCGCAGTGGTGAACGTAATCAGTTTATACTTTCTGGTTAGGTTATATTTGTGGCCAGTCTCACCATAAACATGGCAGCTCTAATGCATTTTCCTCTATTCCCCCCCCCCCCCCCCCGTTTTTTTGTGAGCCTTCGCGTGCTGCTGAAAATTTTCTTCACCCCCTGTCGGATGTACTTTTCAAGACCTTTGTTTAATGTCAATCTTCAACCTAGGGTTTTGATCGCGCAGTTCCACTAAATTGTGTGGATGCTGATGTTTGCATTTTACCCGCTGTTCCGACATGTCCTACAGGTCTTCGATGGGCTTCAAGTCAGGTGGTGCTGCAGGCCATTTGAGATGTTCGTAAAACCAGTCACACATGTGTCCAGCCTGATTAACTTCGCAGTTGTCATCTCGAAACATCGGGGTATCACTGGCATACTCATCCTGCAGGTGTTGAATGAAAGGCAACACCTGATCATCCAGAATGTTTAAATAAACATGCTGGTTTATGTTATTGTTAGTGGTCACCACAGTAAGCGGGCCCAATCCATGACACGAAAAACACCCTAACAACATCACAGACCCATCTCCAGGTTGAACCTGACGTTGCACACATCTAGGATATGCTTCACTTGGCCTTCGCTGCACTCTACGACGTGAATCATTGGCATACAGGCAAAATATTGATTTGTCACACCACATTACGTTCTGCCAGTCAGCTACTGTTCACTTTCGATGATTTATAGCCCATTGAAGATGTACAGGTTCATGATGTCAATTGCAGCCAGTTCCCATCGCAATGTTCTCTAACTAACAGGTTGGTATGGACTTTCATTCACTGACAGCAGCAATTCCTGTCAGGACATTTCCGATCCCTCTCGGTCAGGATCTTTTTCCACCATTGCTTGTAGACACTTTGAACAGTTCGCTACGAAACACCAACAAATCCAGCAAATTAGCACACTGTATGGCCACGGGCACGGCCAAACACGATTGCCCCTTTTTGCCGCTTTGTCACATCCTTACATCCACCCATGTCGACGTACACTGTCTCTCACTGATCGCTACTGCCTTGTGCTCGCGTAGAGGCAGTACGCGTGTGGTTGAACACCAGACTCGTTCGCTGCACCGTCTGTACAGGCGTGTGCACTACGGTGACTAATTTTTTGTCCGGTGAGCTTAAGAGTGGAAAAGAATACTTTGATGTTGCACATTTTAACACCAGAATCGCACAGTATTCTTTTGCAAGACAGCTGCGATGTAATCAGTCTATAGTGTGTTACAACTGATCTGAACAAGGTTTTTCTTTAATTAAAAAGGACTTAAAGTGAAAAATGATAGTGGTAATACATATATTTAAAGAAAATCCCATATAAAAATATTTCTTCCATTATAAACTTAAAATATAGCTTTTGACCTGTAATTGGGTACAATTCTACCCTTGTAATAAGTTTTCTTTGTTAGTTTAAATTGCTAAGAAGATTACCTTGAAAAAAACTTCTTAACAGGAGTTGACTGCATGTGAAGTTGAAACAAAGGAAACGTAGGTTATGTTGGTTGAATTTTGTGCAGTCATGAGAAGATCATTTAAAAAAAAAATACATACTAGCTACAACACACTGTAGCTGCAGAACCCAGGCAGCTGATGGCTGTGTGTGTGTGTGGGTGTGGGTCCGGTTGAACAGCTGCCGTCGAAAGAAAGATGACAGACAGGTACACACAGATGGAGAAACCGGTTTTTTTCAGCATAGCAGTGATACATTTGAATGAAATATGGAAAAAAAATTTTAATTTTTAATGTTTTGGCACATCAGTTGGAATGTACCGTATTCACTTGAAAATAATGTGAGGAATGTTACCAAAACAGCTGGAATTGAAAGTGGGGGTTGCATGTATCTCGCCGTTGGGAACAGCTTGGTTGTAAAACTGCACGCTCTGCCTGTAAACTGCCTCACTTGTGCCACTCTAGCCCGGGGCTTCGTGAACCTCTGCAAGGACTGACAGATGAGAGATGCAGGATGAAGGAGAGTGGTCACTGGGTTCTCTGCTTCTCCTCACTGAGGCGGCTGGGGAAGGCACCCATCACCGTCTCATACCACTGCGTGTCACCTCATGCTTTGCTTTCTGAACAGCACCCCTTTTGAACTACAGTCGTAAACCACTATTTATATCTGTAACTGCGGCTTGGTGTTTCAAAGGAGACCGTGAAAACCAACTCTGCTGACGAAAATGGCACCAGAAAAGGTCTCTTAAATATGGATTAATTTACTAATTTTAATCATTTTCAAGTTCTGCGAAGTCATTTCATAAACTCACAATCATTAAGTTTTGGGTCACATTATAATCAGTGCCACATTCTTTTTGGGTGAATGCAGTACATCTAGTGAACAGAACAAACCAACATTGGGATAGCCACAGAGAAAATAGTTTAGTTTAATGCTCGATTTATAGTTGATGTTTTTAAGTATGCCGTGCTTGGGGTCTGAGAACCGTACATTTGGTGTTGTGCACATGCAGTGAGTTAACTCCTGTTACAATGTTGCAGTTCGAGAAGCGGGAAGTGAGCGTCATAGGAGCGCCGGAGAAGTCCGGTCCGTCGAACGAAAAGCCGAGAACTATTTTTTATCAGAAGCCTGTGAGGATTGAGCGTCGGGGATCGTCCAACTACAAAAGCAGTGTTTTCCACCGCTTGGGAAGGAACCGTGACTAGTTTTTTTTTGTCTGAACGTGGCTAGTCGAGTGCAGTGTATTTTGTACACAGTGAAGTACGATACTGTTAACATTAAGGATTATGTACATGTAGTTACTTTTCCAAATTTTGTAAAGTACTCAAATGAACTTGATTAATTTTATATGTACAGTTCTTTTTAAATAGAATAATAGGCTGCATGGTAATATTGAACATTCAAATATATTTAAAAACATTAATTTACATGTGGCCTATTCCAATATGACCAGTGTGTGTGTGTTTTTTTTTTAAATGATGGATTTAATTCTTCAGACATGTCCGTGATGCTAAAGTTTTATGTCTTGTAAGCATATTCAGAATATGTGGAATTCTCATGTTTAACAATGCTTAGTCAAATTTACTTACATTAATTTATATTTTTTATCGAATTTTGATGAATTATGAACTTACCTACATACAGTTGGGAATTTGATGTCTGACATGCAACAAATATTGTGAAAATCTCAAAATAACATATTGCAATTTAGGGTATGGTCAGATTCTGTTCTAAAATGTTTTCACTTTAGATGCAGGTGAATACAACATAGTTGTAAAGCATGGAATTTTTCGGATTGTGTAGAGTTTATAAAACATTAAACTAAAACCAGACCTGCTTATTTTGAGCTTGGTGCTATGTTGTTTCCAGTTTTGGGACATGTACTGACATTGAGGACAGTTGATAGAGGAGTCTGCCTACACTCGAGATAGGAAATGAATTGTTGATTGTACGTCATTGGCCAACAGTAACTCTAAGTTATTGTGCACAAGAAATATTAAATATTTTTAATAATTGTTGAAAATTTATCAGTTGGGGTTTCAATATTTTGTAATTACATATTACCAACCAAATAAAATAATCTGAAGGAAAAAGTTCTACATTCTGTTAAATAATCCGAGTAAAATATTTGACCTGTATTTACAAAAAAAAAAGGGATTGAGAGAGAAAAAACAAATCCCTTAGACTTAAAATAAGGTATAAATGTAGACGTAAAGTATTTAATTAATTGCAGTTTTTTTACAAAATACTCAAAAATTGTATAAAAATTGCTCCATAACAAGCTCAAAACTTTTTAAAGCTTCAACAGAAAGAGTATAACAACACATTTATACAATATCGTTATAAAATGGTAAATTAGAAGAAATAAATTATAATAAATTATGGGGTTAATTAACAGCTTATACTAAAAAGTGAATTTGTGTACAAGACAATATTCAAACCATATTACTGAGATACTACAAGTTTATGTACCAAGTTATTACTTCACAACTAATTTTGATAGAATGCTTTTCTTGAGTGCTAATATTTTGAAATGTAAAAAGATTGTTTTGGATTCTTAGTTTTTAAATCTTGAAATTGATAGATTGAGAGATTGAAACACACATTGTAAGTATGTAGATGATTGACAAATGGCATGCACTCTAAAATGGTACATGTTGTTTTGGGTCATATCATTCCATCTATCAATGGCTCACGTTCTTTGCTGTACACTCATTTTTAAAGTTATTGTGAAACTATCAATGCGGCATCAGTATAATGAATATAAGTATTTGTAAAAATTATGGGAAGTTAAGAAATAATGTTGGATTTAATGAACTAAATATTAAAATTCTCATGATACATCAATAACAAATATTTGTGTTTGGGTGGCTCTATTTTGTCAAAAGAAATTATTTAAAGAAGGCTAATTTGTACATTTGTTTTAATACTTTGTTAGTTATAAAAACTGTAATTTTTCTATTATGTGTATTTTACATGATTGAATTTTTATAGTGTCTAACATATTAATTAAACAAAAAAAAATGTTTTTACAGTCAAATTATATAGAGTTCATTAGTTGCACACTAACCACTAGTGATTTGTGACATGTCCATTATATTGTCCTGTGTCAAAAAAATGCTGAATAAACCTTTGAGAAATAAATTACATAACCTCAGACTGTCAGACTACATTACAGTTTACCTACGTAAATCTAGACTAGGTCTGTACAAAATATGATCTCACAGTTCTAGCAGGAAATGAAACTATTTTAAATTAGTTTTCTCTTGAGTACAGCTTAATGCAGTTCGTGACATTAAAAGGAAGCTCGCAGTTTGACGGAGTTGTAAGAGCTCCAGACTCAGTCCGCGGTAGTGTTATTCTTCCTTTTAGTCGCCTTTAGTTGCAGAGAATGAGTGCTCACAGATGTTGTTTGAGGTAAGAATGATTTTTAAACTTTGCACTCTAAAAGCAAAGAATTCAGTAGCATTTATAAAAAAAAAAATACTTTTCAAATGTGCGCCAGTCTTCCAGTACTCGACAGAGATGTGAAACATCTAACACATGTAGTTTCCATACTCGAAGCTAGAATTCGCTGCCGGGATAGCTACGTTGATTACAGAAATATTCTATTTACAGAGTGAAATTTTAAACTATATAATGAAAAGGTTCCAATAATAGTGAAAAAGACGTGAAACAATACTAAACCTCAGACTTGGGACCTGATTATTAGGGACACCTGTATTTCGCGAATACATTTCGTGTCAAGGTATTTCACAAAATACTGTAGCTTCTCTCCTGTGGTTATTGGCTGACGTCGGTGAGAGGTGTCGTCCCGCTCTTGACGGGGCCAATGAGAATGTGGTCACCGTACTGCTGCACCCTCACAATTTGCCATGACTCTTAGAAAAAGCTACAGTGTTTTGTGAAATACCTTGACATGAAATAAAATCGCGAAATACAGGTGTCCCTACTGATTATCGACAAGGAATTATATTTAATGCATGCCCATTGTGTTCAAATTCATTAACCGTTAGAACTATGTTTCCCTTTGTCTTTGTGAACTTTGGCTTGCACCACCTGCCACAGTTGGCAGTGCAGTGCTTGGTTACATGTTTCTGTTCCATTCACGAAATTACTCCCAAATACTGTACACTGAGAGCTAATGTGTTACATATCAAAAATAATCTTAAATTTGTGTGTTTTCAAGTGTAAGTTTGGTGTCATGGGGCCTTACACAGCCTGCACGGTCACGGGGATAGTGTGTGCCTGGGCACTGCAGAATGGTTATCGGGCACACAGACCCGGCCGAGACAACTCGACAGGGTCGTGACGTGGTCCTCGACCCCTCCAGACCTGGTCTGCTCAGAGCGTTGGACACGCTCTCTGGAAGAGTGGGCTCCTGTAGGCTGCCGGAAATCTCTTGCGTCATAAAGAACTGAACACATCCCCCTGTTAAAATGATCTATTGGCATGGTTGCTCACACACAGCTTAGTCTCTTGCCACAGCACTTTGTGCCGCCAACTAGTATTTTGCCACAATTTTAAATTTGAATTTTAAAAAAAAAGTCTCCAGTCATTCTTTTGCTGGAAGAACTTGCTCTTGATCCTCCTACTGTACACTCCAGTTATATCTTTGTCAGACCTGCCTCCCCAATTTTTCCCAGCCCTAGATCCGATTTTGCCGAGCCTTTTGCGAGTCAGACTGTGTATCCTTTTATTCCCGCCTTGGCGCGCGAATGTCACCTGTAATTCGCCTCTGAGCCGTGACAAGAACTGCTATGTCCTGCAAGCTCTCGGGGCAGGCTGCTTCTAAGACCTCGCCTGACGCAAGCCATTTTCACCAACGTGCAGTCACGCCTCCGGGTTCAGTAGAGCCTCTTTCCCGCTATCAGCAGTGTCCACCCTTCTCCAAGTTTTCCTGGGAACACTGGCCAGAGCACTGACCGGCCAGGGCCAAGGCCACCACTCCAGTCCCAAAAAAGTACATGCTTATGCCACCTGGCGGTAGTTTTGCGAATCACTTCCCCTGGGTGGATGAACACCTGCCCGCTGCAAATACAAGATGCACATCCATTTACGTAACATATCTTTGTTACAGGGGATGGTAATACTACAGCGAAAGGTCTGTAATCCAGCTACAACCAAGCCGGTCATGTTCAGATTCTTCTAGGATGGATTCTGACTGTTGATCTAGGCTGCTAGTTCCCGGTACTTTGCTGCCTGAGTTTTTGGTTCACTCATAGTTTATCAATACTATCGATTTTTATTTCGGTAGTTTCCTGTTTTCTAGTGGATTACATATCTGTAATTTTTTTTTTAAGACGAGATCTGAATTATGGATGCAATTTGATAGCAGAGATTATTTAATCACTGTAGACACGATTATACAAGGAACTGGGTAAAAACTGAATAAAAAAAAAGGCACTAAAAGGCATGTCAAATACACCATACAACAAAGAAATTCAAGTTAATACACCAAAAAATACTGAAATGCAATTAAAATCATGAAACTAATCAGCATTTTCAATCAAAACTTAACTCATGACAAATGCCTTATCTTTAAAATATTAAATTCAATGAAAGTAATTTATTTAGCATGACATTTGTACCACAATTTAATAAAAAGAGATCTGCAAAAGTTAAATTTTTTAATCTTGCAACTGTTTTTACATTAGAACATTTTTCAAAGACAGAAATACTTAAAAAAATTTCCTGAATAGGCGTAACGTCCGGATGCATTGCAAATAATTACCTATTTTTCTCTCTTTTGGGCCATTCATTTTGCATTACAGCTTTTTTCCCACAGATATGGTCATTATAATTCATAATGAAAAAAATTGCATTGTGTATCAGTCAAAATGAAATTGTTTTAGAAAAATTAGCATCATGAGACATTTAAGTATCATATTTAATCATTAATAAGCTACCTTTTTTAATAAACAGATTTCATGAAACCTAAAAAATAAAAACACTGAAATCTCATCCTTAAAAATGAAATTACCGTATTTACTCGCGTAAAGGCCCCGCCCGCATATAAGCTCCCCTCCTTGTTTTGTAAACATTTTTGAGAAAAAAATTAATAACCGTGTTTTTCTGGGTTTATCTGAGGGCAGGGCAGCTTGGCATGCATCAAACAACAAGCCATGTATTGTGAGCGGCGGGAGGTGATTTTGTAAGCGGCAGTGATACAGAGACTGGTATTATAGTTTGTCCGTTCTCAGTAAGACGGATGTGAGGCATGCCAGACGTAAGCAGTTAGTTCTATCTCAAACGACATAAAGATAAAGAAAGCTGGTCTAGCGCGCTGCCTCTGTGTTGATGTGGAGTGTTGTCAGAGAAGAAGAGGGGAAGTGAAGGAGGAAGGGAAGTGGGTCAAGGATTCTAACACTCCTTTGTCTGGTTGGCTGGCTAACTGGCAGGAGGGAGGTTAAGCCACACCTCTGCCTCTCTCCCCTCCTGCCATAGCGCTGCCTCTGCCTCTCTCCCCCCCTTTCTTAGCACTGCCTCTCCCTCCTGCGGAGTCGTTGCCTCTCTCTTCCTCTTGCCGCGTCGCTGCCTCCCCCGCCCTTCCTCATTAGAACAAAGACGCACGACTTGAAAAGAAAAATCTATTTTTTCCTCCAAATTCGCGTATAGGCCTCCTCCCCTTTTTTGGAGTCAAAATTTGGGGGAAAAAGGGGGCCTTTACGCGAGTAAATACGGTAACATGAAAATGAAACCTAAAAATCTTGTCTCTAACAATCAGTACTGTTCATCTGTATTTTTTTCCTCTAGAGCAGAGTATTATTACTTTTAACTTATTTTAAACACTATTGTCCTGTATCTTTCTTTGGTAAGCTACAACCAATTTTCTGAACTCAAACGCTCAAACAATTACTGTGCATTAGAACTGAATAAATATGCCGTAAGACATAACCTGTTGTAGGATGCACTTTACTTTCTGAAGTCACAGGGGCGCTACAGGACAGAGTCAACATGGTGCTCACTCCTGCTGGACCACCCTCCAGGCCTCGCCCGGCCTCGCGGCCAGCCGCTCGTTGCGGGGCCCCAGCAGGGCCCGGGAGCTCCTCGCTCCGCCGGCACGCCCCAGGTACCGCCCGCTCACCAGGTGCAGGTCCTCCCGGCGGACCGCCATCAGGGCCGCCCGGTGCCGCTGCAACAGCTCGTCGTCCACGCCCTGCAAGAAGGCGAGCATGCCCCGCGAGCCGGGGGCCACCGGGGCGTCCACCTGCTGGAACACGCCCAGCTTGGCCTCCCGCACGTCCTGCTCCGTGAAGCGGTCGGCCGACACCCAGTCGGGCGCCGCGTCGAAGGCGTCCAGCGTGCTGCAGGAGTGGGGGTCGCGGTACGAGAAGAAGCTGAACACCCCCGCCGGGGACACGGACGCCCCCGAGCCGTACGCGCCCCCCTGCTCCCGGACGAGGGGGTGCAGGTACCTGGCCGAGAGCAGCCTGGCCAGAACCCGCAGGGGCGCGAAGTGCTCGTGCGAGAAGGGCACCGCGGCCGTGCACTTGGCCGCGTAGTTCACGGGGATGGGGAGGACGTGGTGGGTCGCCGGGGCATCGGCTCCGTTCGTCGGCGTCGCCGCTCGCGTCTGGACGAAGGGCCGGTCACAGCTTCCCGGCAACGCACCCACCAGACTCTCCACCTCGGACAGGACTCTGCTCTCGTCAGCCCCGTCGAAATTAACGGCACACCGCAAACGTCTCTTGTTCAGAAGTGATTCCGATATCGACTTGACCTGTTTGAGCACGGGAGTAGGGTCCAACATCTGCGCGATGTCCCTCACCTTGGCCACGTAGCTCAGCCCGGAAGAAAGTTCTTTCCGGAGAGCAGCCGGACTGATGAGGCTCGCGGCTGAAGACACTGCGTACATGTGCCCCGTGCTCACGACACCATTGCCCAAGTTGGCTGCCAGAACCTTCACCAGCATGTCGAACCGTTTCACGTCATCCAGCGTCACTTCGCGGAATATCTCCGACCACAAGTCGAACATGTCCTTCGTATTCCTGTCGAGACTGTGTGAAGAAAAAATAACACCTTCTTCGTACAAGCCCAGGTCACGGGTATCCTCTGCTACGTGTGAGCTCAAGTTCAATCCTCCAGTTTTTAACTGCACCAGACTGTCCAATTCACGATAATCATGCCTGCGAGTTCCCATCTTTGTCGCAACATAGCAAAACAATGGCACCAGTGCTTTCAATTCATCATTAAGATTGCTTGAATTCAAAATGCCTCGAAAATAAGACACGCCATTCGTGGGTTGAGCACAGACCTGCACGGGAACTGAAGCAAACTTTAAATGTTTTACAGGAGTCGCATCTATGATCTGTTTCAAGTCTCCGACTTGCAAAGTGGGCAGACATGACGTGTCTACGGCCCGTTCTTGTTCCTTCTTCAACTCGATGCCTTGCACATAAATCTTATTTTTGTCTTCCTCTGTAAGTGATGAGAGTTTATCTTTCAAAAGCTGTTCTTCTGCTTGCATGAGGTTCGCTTCGTAACTTTCATCGGGCGACATTGTCAAGACCAAACGATGTGTATTATCGCAGAGATACAACTTCACTTTGTCTTGGAGGTAGTGTGGGTTTCGCTTGAGATTCTGGCGCAGTTGGGACACCTGATCTTCTACTCTGAGTGCCGTAACGAGGTCACCATCGTGGTTCCAAAGAGGCGTCAAGTTGAACAGAAGACCAAGACCAAAATCAGAGACCTGGTGCTTCATGCTCAACTCGATGTTATGCAGCACACCTTCAACCTGCTTCTCATCAAAACCTTTACTGATAACTGAATCCACAGTGTTATCAAATATTTCTACCACAGTTCCAAAATCAGACGCGCTGATTCCTTGAAGACCCACGGCGAACATCGTGTCCTTGGTCTGGGCATCGTAGCCCGTCACCGGAGCGAAGCCCGCGCCGATGTTCGGCTCCACCAGCGACTTGTAGAACGCGGAGTTTGGTCCCTTGACCAGTAGCTCGGAGAGCACCTGCATCTCGAACGTGCCCTGGATGTCAGTTATGTCCGAGCACAGAAGGCCAACTGCAACCGTCGACTGCTTGTCTCTGTCCGCGACCATGGGGTCCAGCCTGCAGGCCACGTGTTTCCGCCGAGGTGACGACCATCTCCGCTCCGGAGGAACCACGGTCTCTTTCGCTATGTCTGGAGTCAATGACTCGCAAGTTCTCAAATAATTGTTACTGATAAAGTTTAAGTGGTCTGCTATAGGAAAATTGCCATATGAAAAAAATCTTGCATTACTGGGATTGTAGTACTTTGTGTGAAAATTCGTCAAGTCTTCGTATGAGAGTTTTGGTATGCTAAGAGGATGCCCACCGGACACATACTGGTACGTGTGACTAGGAAGAATTTCATTCAGAAAACTTTGCTGAAATATGTTTTGATTATCTGCAAAAACACCCTTCATCTCATTGAACACCACACCTTTGATCACGATGGGCGAGTTTTTGTCCTCTACGTTCTCGTGTTCCAGCCGCCAGCCTTCCTGCCGAAAGTCCGACTCCCGAAGCTGCGGCCGGAAGACGGCATCCAGGTAGACGGACATCAGGTTGCGGTAGTCCCTCTCGTTCTGGGTCGCGAACGGGTACATGGTGTAGTCGGGCCCCGTCATGGCGTTCATGAAGGTGGCCAGGGACCGCTGGAGCATCTTGAAGAAGGGGTCTCGGCAGGGGTACCGGGCGCTCCCGCACAGCGTCGTGTGCTCCAGGATGTGGGGGAGCCCCGTGGAGTCCCCGGGCGTGGTGCGGAACCCCACCGAGAAGGCGTTGTTGCCGTCGTCGCGACCCACGTGCAGGTACTGAGCGCCGGAGGCCTCGTGGAGCAGGCGGTACGCCCTCAGGCGGAACTCTGGGACGGCTGCCACCTGTCGGACGATGAAGCCCTCCAGCTCCTCCCCTTCCCTCGGCACTCCGCGACTCGCTGCAACGCTCGGAGCCACCGACGACAGCTTTCTGTTCCTGTGGCGTCTGCACACTCCATTACGGCTGGTCTTCCTTGCAGACGGCAGTAGCCGATTGATTCGAAGCATTGTACTACAGTCCTAAAACAAAATGCAAAATCTTTTTTTTTCCACGTAAACTAACCCATTAATGATGGATGTAAGAATTTAAGTTATATATGGTTTAATGAATACATTTGCTTACCTAAAATTAGACGTAAAACAGATTAAATTAAGTATGAACCTTGAAATTATGTTTGTGACACTAACAAATTCTGTTAATGCAATTTCAAAGCAATTAGCGATGAATCAACTGAAATCTCACTTCCCAGTGCATATCAGTCTTTTTTGTTTTCGTTCAGAAGACCGGCAGTATAGTTTTTATCTATAAAAAAATTGGGTAAAGGTCTTTGTGACTCTGTGCTAATCTGCTTCAAACCAGCCTGAGCCAACTAAAATGCCGTGAGCCGACTTTATTTAGTACAGAATAATAGCTAAGTAACTCCCTAACCAAACAATTTGATGCTGGCAATGCCAGTGTAAAGTTCTAAATTTCTTAAAAGTCATGGAAACTGGGGAACAGCTAAAGCCTGCAAGGGCCAGTCTAAATTACCAACTCACATCTGTCTGACGACCTGGCTTTTCAACCATGCCGTCAGACGTGTTTTCTACAGCAGCACGATGCATGTGGTTCAACGTGATAATACATAGTAGATACCTGGTATATCACATCGGATACTTATCTTGATTTTTCTCATTGGCTCGATACAAGATAATTTAAATGAAGACGCATACTGATGGAATTTTGATCCATTTATTGAAAACGTATTTGGAATCAACTGCAATTTCAGAAAACTCAATTTTACATTTCAAATAATTTGCCAGAAAACAAATATAAATTTATCAAAATGGTGCCCAAGTTGAAAATATGAAAACCTAAACAAAAATTACGTAAGCAAACATTTTCACACAATTTTATAGGGTACAGGCTGAGGACACCAACTTCAAGGTTTCCTTTTGGTAAATCTGTGCAGTTCATTCTAGTACATTTGAAAAAATTCTAGTACAGTCAATGACAGGTGTTATTAAGTGGTCCGTGGTAGGCCCACACACCCACACACCAAACTGAATACAACCTGATCATCATTTGACATTCCAAATATTTTGTAGGACATTTTTGTCGAAATTATGAAAATGCCCGAGGTTGACCACTTTCAACCACCATGGAGCATAATGGGGGACTAGGGGTTACTACCCCACACAAACACCAGCGCTCTCCGGTGGGTAGTAGTGGCTGCCACACGTGTCTATTTTATACACACTAATCTCTCACTTAGCACGTCTTCAGATAGCTTGAATTCATTTAGCGCAATGTTAATTTTACTGCACCTGTCTTGAATAGCACATTTGCAAATTTCAGTTAACACAAAATCGTCACAAGCAAAATAAACATTGGGCATAAGTAGCTTGGCTTCTGGGTTGTAGCCGTGTCCTGTTACCTACCTTACCTAGGCAACTGCTCCCTGATGATGGTGACTGCAATGTCGGCCAGAAACGTCGGTGAATTATTCGCCAAGGACGCGGCTGCAACCCAGAAGCCAAGCTACTTCAGACAATGGCCGTGAAAGCCTGCGAACATTATTAAGCATTGTGCATGATGCCAGGGAGTCTGCTTCAACTCGGTAAACAACAGATGTGCATACAGTTAGCCATACGAGGGGGCGAAGAGATGTGCGCGCAGGTCTGACTACACTATCAGCTGTGGTACAAACATCAGCTATGGCAAGTTAAATTGCGGCTATGGAGTGTGAAGGACAAAGTGTTTCATGTCCGCGCGTATGCCGCCGGACAATACTGTTGTCACCCGGCCACAGACCGGGCCGTGACAAACTTCAGTCTAGCCAATGGCGAGCAAGCCAACCAGCTGACCGACGATAAGTACATAACCACCTATCTCCCATTACGGAGTGCGTATTTGTCACACTGAGTAACTAAGTATTCGATGGTAGGCTTATAAAGATAAATGGTGTGACATATTTATCGTTGAGTGTTAAATCTACGCATTTATATTACATAAAAAATATTTCCCTACACATGAAGAAACACATGAAGTAAATTAGCTTTGATTTTTAAGGAAACTAATGCTTCAGAACATGCAATTTCAAAAAACACAAAACATTTTTAGGAACGCTTAAGTCATGCTAAGTGAGGGATTGGTGTACATACTAGAACACCACAGTGTTTATTTACTCACCAAATACCAATCACAGTCACAATCAATACTTATTGTTATTGAGGATTAAGGAAAGCAAAAATCACAATACACCAATTTTCATTCTGTTGCAGCACTATCTAGTAGCGAGTTGTATTAAAATAGATACAACAAGAATATTCTCAGAGTTCAAATACCTACAAGTTGATGTGCTGTTGCACTATCTACGATGCGAGTTATAGCAAAATGGATACGCCTAGTATAAAACTTCTCTATGAAAAACCACTTTGATGTGCCAACTTTCATGGAAATCAGTCAAACGGTGTCGGAATTTATCAATTCCATACATCATACCAACATCCATTTAAGTATATGTGTGTATATGTATTCATCACACTTCGCATTAGCAAATATTGTTCGTGACTTAACACGTGTGTTCTTACTTCAGTAGTTTCAGCAAACTATAATATTTTAAGTCGTTTCTACTTATTTTAACGTTACCTTCCTTAGGTCTCTTCTGCACTATCATAATAATTATTTTTAATTCGTTGAATGGTTATTGGCTTCCGCACACAACCATCACTACATGCACACAAGGCTCAACACGCTGTAGTGAAGGGACCAAGCAACAAAACAATGGGAGGAGAACGGTATTTTACCTGACAGGAACTAATTACTACCTATCTTGGTGGTCCAGGCCCGTCGATCAAATGTAGAGAACTTTCATAAACAATCATAACCTAAATCAAAAATCTCTAGGCTAAACTCAAGGTCAATCTAATGACCTTGGGCTAAACTATAAACAAAAAATATGTGGCCAACAATACAATTCAAACAGCCATAACTCAGAGATGAGATCTTCAGGTCAGTAAAAGTCTACTGAAGGATGAGATGCACACACACACAAACGCACTCTCACACATATTAATACATATTAATATAATATCATATATATATATATATAAAATTCTCGTGTCACAGTGTTAGTTAACATACTCCTCCGAAATAGCTTGACCGATTATTATAAAATTTTGTATGCATATTCAGTAGGTCTGAGAATCGGCTACTATATATTTTTCATACGCCTAAGTGATAAGGGTTGTCTACTCCTAACATTTTTTTGACAATTTTTTTTTTTTAATTTTTTTATAATGTGGCATTAAAAAATACATACAACCCTAAATTAATACCCTTCTATCACCAACCCCTAATTTTTAATATAATTTCATATTTTTCAACCCCGGTCGATGGCTGATCAAATAACACTAATTAAGACGGTCTGACAACAGACTCGGCCAGGGTTGGACCAGCAAGTGTATCAAACCTTAATAAAGTGCAGTGTCTTTTCAGTCAGTTTCCTTTTATTTCAAGGCATCCTGGGTGGCCTGAACAGCCCCCCCCCCCCCCCCCCCCCCCGAAAGGCCAACCACAACGGCCATCGTAGTGGCCGGCGATTGGCTGGAGGCTCCGGCCAATCACAGAGCAGCGCGCGCGCGGCCGAGGCCAGACCCCAACACTGCGGTTGCGGACTGGCGAGAAAATTCTGCCTATGCTGTAGCACGCACAGAGACACTCGTATTTCTGGCAGCTCATCCAATTTAATTTTAAGAATATTACTATTTCCAGAATATTGTTATTAAATTATAGCATTAAGTATTAATCAATAGGATTCTGACCATGTGACTGACCACGTCTTGTGGTGGAAATGCCCAGGCTGGCAGCATCATGTGTTGGAATTAAGGCCCCCACAACCCCCCAGTACACTCGTCGCGCCGCTCGCTGAATCTAGTCGTGTTTTTGACCCAGCGGGGTTCTAATGAAACCAGTCGCGATTTGGACCTGCGGGGCTCTAATGAAACCAGTCGCGTTTTGGCCCAGCGGGGCTCTAATGAATTACACACATGTGTCCTGACATTTACTGACCCTTAGATTAAAATAAGTGTCTATGCAGGTTTTACCTGGGCCCATCTTATCTAGTTATAGTCTAGAATAGTCAGTGAGGGGAGTTAGTCATGGCTAAAACATTGCCATGGCTGGCCAATCCCCTCCTAGCACATGATGCATGCTTCCTCTCCTGCATGGTTCATAACCTGCATGCTTAGAGCGTATAGGCTTCGGCCTGAGACACACTTAAGGTCTTCCCTACCCAGACCCCTCCCAAATACACTTAGTAATTAGTTAGGTTAGGAAAAAAAAGAAAAAAAAACTGAACAACCCGGGTAGTTTGAAATAACGACGCACTCCTGCCTGCAGCCACGAGGTTGAACGCCACCTTTTTTTCTCGTGTTCGAGACTCGGCGGTGTTCCTAGCGGGAAGGCTGTTCTGGTGCGGGGAAACGTGTCCAGGAGGGCACCAGGCTAACGCGGTGGTTAGCCACGAGGTGGGTCATGAGGATCGGAAGCCCCTGCGTGGCCCGCTAGGAACGGCGGTGGTGGTGATGATGCTAGGAATCCTTAATGCCTGTTGCCCCACTGGCCCTACACAGCATAGGACGCTGATCCCTAACTGGATTGGTGAGGTTCAGAAATAATATACACGGCTTTGCACTGTCGTTCACACGTCGCTCACGGAGTGTGCAGAGTGGACTTTTAATTACGATGGCAAATTACACGGCACTTACAATCACACGAATTCCCTAATATAAAGTACATTGTAAATTACACACGAGGCGCTCTGACGCGCCGTCACTAACGTTATGCCCTCACGCTAGTTGCAGTTGAGGGAGAGTGTTTGATTAGAGTCGGCTAATCCCGTAATTGGTAAACTGCGACACGCAGGCCCACCTGTGTGGACCGCGGCTCGCTATTAAATTAAGAACACGTCTATGATTGGATGTAGCAAGTGCCGGTACACTTGGCAATTAATTAAAGGTCTGTGGTGGCGGGAGTCGGCCCGTACCGTATATGGCACGGCCCCACGTAATGCATTGTGTGGGGCGTGTTAAGTTGAGGCGGCTGGGTTAGGCTCTACACCAGAAAAGGACCGGGCGCACAGGGGAGTATTAAAAAAAGGTTTCGGTTGTGACTATAATTACCAGATTGAAGTTCGATGAATACAAAGAGATGATGGCTCCCCGTGGGACATGTGACCGTCCCGGTCCGCGAGTCGCGCTGTACTGGCGTCTGACCCTGGCGCACCAGAGTTTCTAAAGTTTCGTTATTCGGAAAAAAAATTACATTAATAATATAAAGCAAGTGGCTCTCAATTCATACAATAAAACTTAATGATTAACTTAATACCTATATATGTTTTAGAAATGACATTTAATAAATTGGTATAAAATAAGTTTGAATTATTAGAGTCATACTGGAGACTGTCTGTTTCTTGATAACTACTCCAGTGGCGAATGATAATGCTAATTTGGGGCGGTTTGAGTTACGTCACATATTACACTATTGAATTTAGGCTGAAGGCCGCAAGGTTTGCACTCACAGCTGTTTTAGTAGAGAGCTACACGTGAGTGACACGGGCACTCCTACGTCGCACTTGTTGCACGATGTTATTAATTCAAAGTGGCGGGTTCATTAAAGTTTAGTGAATTTACTGTGTACATGCCTTGGTTTGTCTTGCCAATTCATGAAGGGCATTGAAATACCTAAGTTCCGCGGCGCTCGCCTGACTCGGGTGGGCCATGGCTAGTGGTGCGTACCATTAGCGGGGTCGGATACTGGCGGTTGAAGGTCGGGCTTTAGGGTGGCCTTCGATCGGACGACTTCAAACGCCCCCCCACCACCCTCGAGAAGCCCGACCTTGCGCTGCTAGTGACCCCGCCACGTGGGGGCACCCCTAGATTCGGCAGCAGCTCCATCAAGGTGGTGCTCGCAGTGGCCGCAGCTGGTAGGCCCTGCGCTCCGGTCCCAGGTCGTCCCATGTCGAACACCCGGGTGCTGTCCGGGTGGCGTGGTCCCTCGGTGCCTTCCCCTGGTCATAGTTAGCCAGGTAACCTGGCGGGCAGCGGGTCCTCTGGGGTCGGTCGCTGGGTTTGTCTCCCTGGTGCGGGGACTCGCTGTGGGTTTCGGGTGCCTGCGGCCGCATGTCCTCTGATGCTGGGCAATCCGTGGCTTGGTATAGCCTCCTCACCCGTTCCGGTATGCCGGGCGGGTTCGGATTGGAGGCTTTCCCGGCCTCGTCGTCCGGCTCTGTCACCACGGGGTGGTGTCGACATCGTCGTCTCCCGTCGGTGTGCCGGGGGTGTGGGAGAGCTCGTTGATGGAGAGTATGCAGTGGTTGTCGCCCTGTTGCTCTGGTGGTATCACGGGTTCCTCTGTGTCTGGTTCGGCGGGCCACTCGATGAGGGGGCCCTGGAGCTCTCCCTGCGGTCCTTCTTCCTGGTCGTTCGGTGTCCCCCCAGGAGGAATGTTTTCCTCTGACTGATCGGGTACGTTGCCCGTGGATGTGTCAACGGTGCTCCCTGGTGTTGTGGCCAGGACGTATGTCTCCAGTCGTCGAGGGAGGCGCCGTTGCCGATGAGGTCGTGACCTCGCCTCGTCTTCGGAGTCCGTTTCTGTGGGGTCTGACCCAGGTGCCTCGTGGGGCGTGGCCCTTGTCCTGATGAACGAGGTGTTAGTGAACACCAGCGTGCGGGGTCGTCGTGTTTCCGGCTGATGTGTGGGTGTTGGTTTCGGTGGGTCGTCCTCCCTGCATGTCGCGTCGTCGTCTGGGATTGGGGGGGGGGTATCCTCCTCTGCCACTCTTTCCCTCGATATGGAGGCGAGCCGGATGTTGTCCCAGTGGACCTTCTTCAGGCGCCGTCCTTCGGTGCGGACTAGATATGTTGTCCTCCCCAGTCGCCGTCGTACGGTGTACGGACCACTCTAGCGTGGGGCCAGCCCCGCGCAATAGTTGCAGGGTGGTCCTGAGAATGGGTGCATGCGTGCGAATACTTGATCGCCAACTTGCACTGCGGGTGGTTGGTGATTGGCGTTATCTTGGCGACGTAGTCTTCCTGTCGCCACCGTGCCCCGTCGTGGAGGGCGATGCGTAGTTGGTCACGCCCTTCCGTGGTTTCGTCGGGATGTTGGGTGCCATGTGTGGCCCATTCGCCTGGCAATGGCAGGTTGTGTCCCATTCGCCTGGCAATGGCAGGTTGTGTCCCTGGATCATTTTGGTGGGCGTGAGTCAGGTGGCGGCATTACGGTGTCGTCGTACGCAGAAGAGTGCGTCCGCTACGTGTGTGTCCTACTGTGAGTGGTCCGCCCCCAATCGGATGCGGAGCTGCGCCTTCAGCTCCTGGTTATGCCGTTCTGTTGGGTTCACCATGGCGTGGTAGGTGGGCATGGTATGGTGCCTAATTTGTTGGTCGTGGCACCAACCCTTCCAAAGGCGTCCCAGGAACTGGCTCGCGTTGTCCGTCAGGACTGATTGGGGGTAGCCCCAGCGTGACAGGAACTCTCAGGTTAGTATCGCGATGATCGTGGGCGTTCTCACGTTGCCGCATGGATACGCTTCTGTCCACCGGGTAAATAAGTCCGTCACTACGAGGAGGAAGCGTTTTCCGCGTGGCGAGCGGGGGTATGGCCCTATCATGTCCAGGGCTATCGTCTGGAAGGCGGTTGTGGGTTCTCGAGGACGCTGTTGCTCTTCGCCGTCCCGTCGTCGTGCCTTCCTCGCCTGGCAGACCTCGCACTCCCTCATGTACTCAGGTACGTCGTATGCGATACGGGGCCAGTGGTAGTGTCGGCCAATCTCCCATCGTGTTTGGTCGGTCCCCGGGTATCCGACGAGGTCGTGGTCATGGAAGAACCGGAGCATCGTCTCGCGAGCCTCCGGCGGAACGTCGGTCCGCCAGTCCCCCTGTTCTCCCGGTGTTCGTGTCATAATCACACCCAGTTGTACGTGCCACACTTCGTCTCCAGCGATCGCTTGTTGGCGGCGTCGGTCGGCGTCCTGTGAGGTCCCTTGGGCCCGGCTGACCCGGTGCTGTACATCGGCCATTGTGTTGGGCGGGTCTTCGTCCCCGTCCACGTCTGCTGTGATGTGCGTACACGCCGAGTCTTGTCGTGTCCTGTCGTCTGCTGTGATCGGCGGTAGTATGCCCTCCCAGTCGTCGGTGTCCATCAGTTCCGCCTGCTCAACAGATTCTCGTGAGAGTAAGTCCGGCAGTTGGTTTTCGGTGCCAGGGATATGTTCGATGTCGAAATCGAAACACTGGAGGAAGAGGGCCCACCGGATTAGCTTGCCCTTCCTCCCCTGCATGGTATGTAGCCATGTGAGGCATCGATTGTCAGTCCTCAGCATGAAGTTCTTCCCCTCCAGGTGGGACCGGTACCTCTTCATGGCCCAGACTGCAGCTAGACACTCTTGCTCGTTACTATGGTGCCGGAGTTCGGCTGGCCCGAGCTTCGCGCTAGCGTAGTCGACAAACTTCCTGTCGCCGTTCTGGCCCACATGAAAGAGTACCGCGCCCATGCCACGTGCGCTGGCGTCCGTCTGTAGGTAGAGGCGGAGCCCGGGGTCTACTTGTGTGAGTATGTGGCAGCAGGTGAAGGCTGATTTTATCCCATCAAAGGCACGTTGCGCGTGTTTACTCCATCGGTACCGCGACTGAGGGGATAGTAGATCGGTCAGTGGGACTATTATCTGTGAAAACTTGTGTATGTAGCTCCTGAGCCAGTTCACGAGGCCAATGAACCGTTACAATTGCTTGCGTGTTCGTGGGGGTTCCGCCGCCGCGATCTTACGCAAGTGCTCTGGCTGTGGCCGATTTCCTGCCACGCTCACGAGGTGTCCCAGGAACTCCACTTCTTGTGTCCCGATGTGGCACTTCTGGGGCGCGACCGTTAGGTATAGTGGCAAGGCGTTCCAATACCAGCGCGATGTGTCTAATGTGGTCCTCCCACGTCTCGGAGAATAAAATCACGTCATCTAGGTAAGCGATTGTGAATTGACCTAGATAGCCCTTTAACACTCGGGTCATCATCCCTTGAAATGTGGCTGGGGCGCATTTTAACCCAAAGGGCATGGCGCAAAACTGGAATTTCCGTCCGTCAGGAATCATGAATGCCGTTTTCTTCCTGTCCTCAGCTTGTATGGGCACTTGCCAATAGCCGGCCTTCAGGTCGAGTGTGCTGAAGACCCTCGTTCGACCGAGTCCGGCCACGGCGGCCTCGACGCTGATTTGTGGTGAAGGGGCACTGATCGTGATGGCATTTAACAGACGGAAGTCGATGCAAAAACGCATTGAGCCGTCCTTCTTGGGGGCCAGAACCACGCATGTGTTATAATGGCTGCTTGAAGACTCTATCACCCCGTCCTTGAGCATGTCCGACACCTGTTCAGGGATGGCACACTGTTCAATAAATCCGTAGCCTCTCGGGGACTCGTGCACGGGGTTGTCGTGTGTTGTCGGGATATGATGCTCTGTGACAGTGGTGCGCCTGAGGGGGTCGGTGACACTGAAGACGTCTCGTCTCTCTGCTAGTACGCGGTTGACGGCTGCCTGGTACTCGGGAGGGACATTGAGGCATAATTGCTCCAAGGTTAAGCTCTCCGTGTGTGTCTCAGGGGTGGCCCCGATAGCGTACACCATGAGGCGTTCGCGGTTACCTATATGGACTCGCGTGGGTCTCATTTCTATCACCGCCTCCTGCTCTGCTAACCATGGCTGGCCTAGTACGATCTCCTCATGCAAGTTCTCCACGACAAGGGCAGTCACTGTGGTGGTGAAGTCCCGAAGGCTTACTTAAGCTCTGCTTGTCCCACTGCCACTCCTGGTTGGGTGCTGGTTGCTAGTCTCAGCTCGGCCTGGTGTGGCTGCAGCATGCCGGGCGGTACCAGGTAGGGTGCCACGAAGACGTGACTCGCGCCCGTGTCCACCAGGGCCGCTGCGGGGTGTCGGTTGACCTCCACCGGGAGTCGCAGTAGTCCGTCTCGAGCGCGAGTCAGCTGGTTCAGCTGGGGTGGCGTCTCCTCCGCGTGTTGCGAGGGCTGGGTCGTGATTTTTCGGAGGCATGGTGTTCAGCGCTACGCCCCCGGGGTTGCGTTTCCCTTCGTGGTGGGGGGTGTGTGGGTTTGCTGGCGAGTGGGGCAGTCGTTGTGCCAATGACATGTGCCGGTGGGGCAGCCTAATCGGCACTGTGGTAGATGGGGGTCACCTCGCTGTGGTGTCCCATCGTACCGACCCGGTGTCGCTGCTTCGCAGTGCGGTGGTGCGCCATCGATGGCGTGGCGCCGCGTGGTTGGTGGGTACCCGCCTGTATCGGAGTCACGCTTGACAGGCGACCTTGGCTCTAGTGCGAGGCTGGTGTTCCCGCATCCCGTGTTTGGCATATTGCGGCACCACAGTCCCTGGAGGTTACGTTCAGTTTCTGTGGCTTGTTGTACGTAGGCCTCTATGGACTCGGATCAGCAACACCGCATCAAGGGGTTGCAGTTCGATTCGCATCAGGGCCATCACTGTAGTGAGAGCGGCAATCGGTTCGGTGGTGGGTGCGACTCGCTTGAACAACTGGATCTTCTGAGCTACGAAATGTTTGGCAGGTTCGCCGTCGCGTTGGTGTTCGCCGTAAAATCGGGAGGTGCACTGGACTAGCGCTTGGTTAATGTCGAACCGGTTTCTGAGTGACGTCGCGAATTCTTCCCAGGGCATGGCGAACCGTCCCCAGAGACCCACCACTGGCGGGTGGTTCCCTTCAGCTGCTCGCTGACGCGTCTCGACCACTCGTCTGCCGGTATGCCGGACCGTGCTAGCCTCGCTTCGCAGTGTGTTAAGAACTCCTTCGGGTCCTCGTGCCCGACTCCGCTGAACTCGGGTAGCACCAGCTTCCCTGAGTAGCAGGGGCTGTTACTGTACGCGCCGGTGTGTGGTACGGCGAGTGACGATGGCTTGCGGGCAAAAATAGCGGTCGGGTGGGTGTGTGTACACATCTGGCATGTCGTTGGTAGCGTGTCTACCAATGTCTCGTGGGTCGTGGTTTCCGTTTTGAGTGGTACCCACTGCCATGGTAATGGTACCTGAAATTTTTCTGGTGGTGCCTCGTCCCATGGTCTGACCCAGGTGTGATCGGGTGCTTCGTTCAGGTGGGCTGTGCACTGACACGTTCGGTACCATGGCAGTGATCCCGTCAACAGTTCGACATTTTTGGGTAGTAGGCAGTGTGCGCACACTACGCTTCTCGGTGGTGCCTGCATGGTTTTGCGGTTGTTCTGGCCTATTGTTTACTGTTCACTCGGGCTGGTCAGTGTGCGCGCGGCATGGCGGTCGGCGGCTGGAGAGGTGCCCGATCAGCCGCACAAAACGGAGTCCGATAACGGCCGCGTCGCGGGCTGGGTGCGGATGGGCGTGCAAGGAGCTGGCAGAGAGCGCCCAGACAATCGCACAAAGCGGAGGGCAGAAACGGGTGAACTTAGGGGGGTGGAGGGAGTGCGGATAGTCGCGCGCAGCAACGGGCGAAAACGCCCGGACAATCGCACAAAGCGGAGGATGGAAAACGGGCGAAGTGGCAGAAGGGTGTGGTGGGGTGCTGGTGGTTATGTCGGTGGCAGCGTCACCAGCTGGGCCGGAATGTTCGCTGGAGGAGGGGGGTTGTCATAGCCCCTTTGTCTCCTTGCTGCGTCGCGCCAGCCTGTCTGACACTAATCCTCTTTTCTGTGCAAAATGGCCGTCCTGTGTCCGCGTTGTGGCCGGAAAGAAAAAAATTAATAGATAATGGTCTAAAAAAATGTTTTTCGGTAAAGTTTTCTTCTATAAATAACGTGAAGGAAGTCTTGAATTTCTGTTGTCGCCCCACGCAGCGGGCGCCAAATGCCGTCGCCCGGGTTTCGTGTTCGAGACTCGGCGGTGTTCCTAGTGGGAAGGCCGTTCTGTTGTAGGGAAACATGTCTGGGAGGGCGCCAGTGTAACGCGGTGGTAAGCCACGAAGTGGGTCGTGAATTCGGACGCCCCTGCGTTGCCCGCTAGGAACGGCAGCGGTGGTGATGATGCTAGGGATCCTTAATGCCTGTTGCCTCACTGGCCCTACACAGCATAGGACGCTGATCCCTAACTGGATTGGTGAGGTTCAGAAATAATATACACGGCTTTGCACTGTCGTTCACACATCGCACACGGAGTGTACGGAG
Source organism: Bacillus rossius redtenbacheri (assembly GCF_032445375.1). Classification (NCBI taxonomy): domain Eukaryota; kingdom Metazoa; phylum Arthropoda; class Insecta; order Phasmatodea; family Bacillidae; genus Bacillus; species Bacillus rossius. The sequence continues at coordinate 40,480,830 of NC_086342.1, read as the reverse complement.
TGGACTTTTAATTACGATTGCAAATTACACGGCACTTACAATCACACGAATTCCCTAACATAAAGTACATTGTAAATTACACACGAGGCGCTCTGACGCGCCGTCACTAACGTTATGCCCTCACGCTAGTTGCAGTTGAGGGAGAGTGTTTGATTAGAGTCGGCTAATCCTGTAATTGGTAAACTGCGACACGCAGGCCCACCTGAGTGGACCGCGGCTCGCTATTAAATTAAGAACACGTCTATGATTGGATGTAGCAAGTGCCTGTGCACTTGGCAATTAATTAAAGGTTTTGTCGTGGCGGGAGTCGGCCCGTACCGTATATGGCACGACCCCACGTAATGCGTTGTGTGGGGCGTGTTAAGTTGAGGCGGCTGGGTTAGGCCCTACACCAGAAAAGGACCGGGCGCACAGGGGAGTATTAAAAAAAGGTTTCGGTTGTGACTATAATTACCAGATTGAAGTTCGATGAATACAAAGAGATTGCCGTCGTCCGGGGTCTCGGGCTCGAGTCCCGGTGTGGCTCCTAGTGGGAAAAGGCGGTTCTTGCTACGTATTGTCCGGGTGGGCGCCAGACTAGCTCGGTTCTAGTCGTGAGTTTGGGGTCGTGGATGTATGTGCCCCTGCGTGGCCCACTAGGGCCGGCGGCGGTGTTGCGTGAGATGATTTTAAATAAGAGGCGTGGAGTTGAGGTGGTGGTGTCGTACCTTTTATTCATAGGAACGAGTCGTACACAATACAACACTCTACAGAGGTCCCCGGGGGGGGTTTACTCGTTATTCCGTGGCGCCGTATGGTTTGTGTTCCGCGTTACGTGGCCTCGGACGCTGTTACGTCTCATACGTCTCACTGGTTACACAGGTAACGTAATTTCGTAACACAAAGGCGGGACACAAAATACACTGAATTAAGGGGGTGCGCACAAGTTACGTTGCACTCGTTACTCGGGTAACGTAAGTTAGCAATACAAAGTACGGGACACAAAAATACACTGAATTAAGGGGGCGCGCACAAATTACGTGGCACTCGTTACTCGGGTAACGTAAGTTAGCAATACAAAGTACGGGACACAAAAATACACTGAATTAAGGGGGCGCGCACAAGTTACGTGGCACTCGTTACTCGGGTAACGTAAGTTAGCAATACAAAATACGGGATACAAAAATACACTGAATTAAGGGGGTGGACGATTGGAGACGGCCAATCCCGTATGCAAATGTCTCGGCGCGGGGGTTGTGCTCACTGTGGTGAAACACGCACCGCAATTAAGTTTGTCTAAGTTCCCTTGCGGGTTTGTGGTCAGCGCCGTGCGCGTGACCTTAAATAAAGTTCTGTACGTTGCGGGAGACGGCCCGTGCCGTATGCTGAAGAGCCGCCCCGTTGACCAAGTGTGGTGCGGGGTGTCCTTAAGTTGATGCGGCCGGATTAGGTCCTGGACCGAAAAAAGGGGACCGGGTACTCACGGAGAGGTTAAGTAATAAAAGGGGTTTGGTTAATTAGTGACTATATTTACCGGACGTTACTTTCGATGTAGACAAAGGATGTTGCCTCTCCGTGGGACGTAGGTCCGCCCCGGCCCGTGAGCTGCGCTGAACTGCCGAACTGGCATGGCGTCCGAGGGAGGCTCGGCCTCTCTCGCGCCAGGCGTGACCTCATTACGCTAGACTCCAAACGGGTGTGTCTGGAAGAGATTTTATTGTCGCTAAAATCCTAATTTAATGTTTTAGGAGGAATGGGTACGGTTCTTCTCTTGTCTACTCAGGTTTCCGCGGCTTTGTCTTTGATTGCTGTTCGGGTCGCCTGACTCGGGTGGGCCATGGCCAGGGGTGTGTTCCGTTAGCGGGAGCGTATACTGGCGGGTGCAGGTCGGGCTCTGGGGTGGTCGTCGGCCAGACGACGTCAAACGCCCCCCCCCTGTGAAGCCCGACCTTGCGCCGCTTATGGTCCCGCTAACATGGGGCCACCCCTAGCTCCGGCCACTCCATCCCGGCGTGGTTCGCGGCTCAGCAGCTGGTTGGCTCCGCGTACTGGACCTGGTGATCAAGGCCGACTGGGCCAGCGTGCGCGCCGCCCCGGTTGCCGTCGTGGCAGGCGTGCCGGGGGCGGCGTCGTGGCGCCTGGGCGGGGTCAGCGGCTGATAGGGTCAGCGCACTGGACCTGGTGATTGTGGCCGACTGGGCCAACGTGCGCGCCGCCCCGGTTGCCGTCGTGGCAGGCGTGCCGGGGGCGGCGTCGTGGCGCCTGGGCGGGGTCAGCGGCTGATAGGGTCAGCGCACTGGACCTGGTGATTGTGGCCGACTGGGCCAACGTGCGCGTCGCCCCGGTTGCCGTCGTGGCAGGCGTGCCGGGGGCGGCGTCGTGGCGCCTGGGCGGGGTCAGCGGCTGATAGGGTCAGCGCACTGGACCTGGTGAACGTGGCCGACTGGGCCAGCGTGCGCGCCGCCCCGGTTGCCGTCGTGGCAGGCGTGCCGGGGGCGGCATCGTGGCGCCTGGGCGGGGTCAGCGGCTGATAGGGTCAGCGCACTGGACCTGGTGATTGTGGCCGACTGGGCCAACGTGCGCGCCGCCCCGGTTGCCGTCGTGGCAGGCGTGCCGGGGGCGGCGTCGTGGCGCCTGGGCGGGGTCAGCGGCTGATAGGGTCAGCGCACTGGACCTAATGATTGTGGACCAATTGGGCCAACGTGCGCGCCGCCCCGGTTGCCGTCGTGGCAGGCGTGCCGGGGGCGGCGTCGTGGCGCCTGGGCGGGGTCAGCGGCTGATAGGGTCAGCGCACTGGACCTGGTGATTGTGGCCGACTGGGCCAACGTGCGCGCCGCCCCGGTTGCCGTCGTGGCAGGCGTGCCGGGGGCGGCGTCGTGGCGCCTGGGCGGGGTCAGCGGCTGATAGGGTCAGCGCACTGGACCTGGTGAACGTGGCCGACTGGGCCAGCGTGCGCGCCGCCCCGGTTGCCGTCGTGGCAGGCGTGCCGGGGGCGGCGTCGTGGCGCCTCCTAGCTCCGGCAACAGCTCCACCCGGGTGGCGCTCTCGGTGGCCGCAGTTGGTAGGGCCCGAGCACCTGTCCCGGGCCGTCCCACGCCGAACATCCGGGGTCGACTCGTCGAGGTGGCCTGTTGACGTTGGCCCTCAGCGTCTGGTACGGCGTGGATGGGTACAGCCTCCTCTCCCGTTCCGGTGTGCCGGGCGGGTTTGGAGTAGAGGCCTCCTCGTCCCCGTCGTCCAGTTCCATCATCATGAGGGTGGTGTCGGCGTGGTCGTTGTGCGGTTGTGCCCTAAGCACCTCCCCGGACTCGTTCTCGGGGGTTGACAGTGGTCCCGAGTGTGGCTGCGGTGTCTCGCAGCGAGCGGCGGTGCGGTGGTGGCCAGGGTGCCGGCCGGCAGGGGCGGCGGCGACCAAGGTCAGGTGGCTCTCGGCAGGCGGGCAGCAAGCGCGGGCGGCGCTCGGCACGGCCCGGCTCAGCCTTGCTGACATGCGGGCGTTTCGCGGCCCGTCGTGCCAGACGGATGACAGGTGTCATCGGCCGAGTGGCGGTCACGTGCGGTGGTGGGGCGGTCGGGCGTCCAGGTGCCGTGGCGTCGACCTGCATTGCGTCAGGCAGATGCAGGGAGCTCAGGCGACCCGGTAGCCGCGGTGACGTCACGGTGTTGTGGCGCGGCGCCTGTGGCGACTTGAGCGCGCGTCGCCTCGGCGGCTGCTGTGGCAGGCTGACCGAGGGGCGGCGTCGTGGCGCCTCTGGAGCGCAGAGTGCGCGTCGCCTCGGCGGCTGCTGTGGCAGGCCGGCCGAGGGGTGGCGTCGTGGCGCCTCTGGCGACTTGAGCGCGCGTCGCCTCGGCGGCTGCTGTGGCAGGCTGACCGAGGGGCGGCGTCGTGGCGCCTCTGGCGGCTTGAGCGCGCGTCGCCTAGGCGGCTGCTGTGGCAGGCCGGCCGAGGTGTGGCGTCGTGGCGACTTGAGCGCGCGTCGCCTCGGCGGCTGCTGTGGCAGGCCGGCCGAGGGGCGGCGTCGTGGCGCCTGAGCCTCGAAGCCAGGCGGGCACCGCGGGGCGAATCCAGGCGGCGGGGCCTCGCACAGGCGTCTCGGCGTCGTGGCCCTGGGCGTTGCCTTGTCCAGCTGCTGTTTTGAGACCGCGTACTCATGTGGCAGTGAGGCCGGCTGCATGACGTTGAAGCTAGGCGGTGGCGACGGTGTGGCGCGACGTGTCGTTGTCGAGTCTGGTGGCGTCCCGGATGAGGCGTGTGTCGGAGACGATGCGGGTTGCGTCGGAATGGTCCTTCGCGGCACGGTGACGGTGGTCAGGTGCGGTGGCGAGGCCATCCCGGCGTCGTGAGTTGTCTCCGACACGAGGCGGGTTCGTGACGTCGTGACAGACTGCGGTGGGACGGTCGGCGTCATGCGTCGTTCGGTCGGCTTCGGCGGGTCCAGCGTCGTCACAGTCATGTTGAGTGGCGTCTGGTCTGCGAGGGGTGTTTAGGCTGGTGGCTTTGGGCCCGGGGGTGGAGGGAGCAGGATTGGCGGCGAGGGGTTGACGAGCGTCGGCGTCGGGACGGAAGGCGTCCTTGGTGAGGCGTAGTGCGTCGGCGTGAGTGGCGTCAGGTCGATGAAGCGTGGACCTGCTGGTGACGGTGTTTCCAGACTTGGTTCGGGAGGCGTCAGGTCTACAAGGGACGTCGAGGTTGGTGGCTCCGGGACAGGAGGCGGTGGGAGCGGGATTGCTGGCGTCAGGTAGCCGAGCGTCGGCGTCGGGACGGTAGGTGGTGGGAACATGGTACGTGACGGTGCGGATGTCGTCGGGACGTGCGTTCGTGGTACGTCGTGCGTCGGCGTGGGTGGTGTCCGAATGTCGTGGATCGTCACGGCGTATCGTCGGGGAGGAATTATTAGCGTCGCTGCCCTGTACTGCACCTGGGTGGCTCGTTCTGCGGTACATCGCGTGCACGTGAACGTGAAGGACTCGTGCTTCAAAGTCCCGTCACGCTCGTTGGTGCAGTCACGATGCCACAGGCTGTCACATTCGTCGCAGTGGTAGCCCCCGCTACTTCCTCCGGGACACGACCGGCTTCCACACATCGTCATCCCGTATGTGCGGTACTCTTCACAATAGCCGCACTCGTACCCAGCGGCGGTCCTGCCGTATAAGTACCCACTCGGGCAGGGGTGGTAACACCCGATGCATCTGTCCGCATCCATCTCTGCGCACTTGGTGCTCCTGTTATCGTGCGTGTTCAGCTGTGTCGATGCGTGTTTTTCACTCGCGGCTCTGTGCGCGCTGTGCAAGTCTGTGCGCGGGGTCGCGTTCTCCGGCTGGGCAGGTGCCCGGACAGCCGCACAAAACGGAGGCGAAAACGGTCCGCGCGGAGTGGGGGTATCAGGATGGTTGCCCGAAGCGGAGAGCGTGAAGAGGGGTGGCGAGGTGGGGGCAGGTGCCCGGACAGCCGCACAAAGAGGAGGCGAAAACGGTCCGCGCGGAGTGGGGGTGGTGACGTCGCTCCGTTGCTCGCCTCGCCGTGATGACGTGCGGGGGTGAGGGTGGTTGGAGTGTCCTTTGTCCGCTTGCCTCGTCGCGCCGGTCTGTCTGGCCTTCGACCCTTCCTGTGTCCAAAATGGCTGTTTCGTGTCTCCGCTGTCGCCTGTTGGTGAATTTATCTCGAAAATGTCCAGAAGGGGGAAAAAAAAAATTTTTTTCACGTTATTTTCTGCCCCACGCAGCGGGCGCCAAATGCCGTCGTCCGGGGTCTCGGGCTCGAGTCCCGGTGTGGCTCCTAGTGGGAAAAGGCGGTTCTTGCTACGTATTGTCCGGGTGGGCGCCAGACTAGCTCGGTTCTAGTCGTGAGTTTGGGGTCGTGGATGTATGTGCCCCTGCGTGGCCCACTAGGGCCGGCGGCGGTGTTGCGTGAGATGATTTTAAATAAGAGGCGTGGAGTTGAGGTGGTGGTGTCGTACCTTTTATTCATAGGAACGAGTCGTACACAATACAACACTCTACAGAGGTCCCCGGGGGGGGTTTACTCGTTATTCCGTGGCGCCGTATGGTTTGTGTTCCGCGTTACGTGGCCTCGGACGCTGTTACGTCTCATACGTCTCACTGGTTACACAGGTAACGTAATTTCGTAACACAAAGGCGGGACACAAAATACACTGAATTAAGGGGGTGCGCACAAGTTACGTTGCACTCGTTACTCGGGTAACGTAAGTTAGCAATACAAAGTACGGGACACAAAAATACACTGAATTAAGGGGGCGCGCACAAATTACGTGGCACTCGTTACTCGGGTAACGTAAGTTAGCAATACAAAGTACGGGACACAAAAATACACTGAATTAAGGGGGCGCGCACAAGTTACGTGGCACTCGTTACTCGGGTAACGTAAGTTAGCAATACAAAATACGGGATACAAAAATACACTGAATTAAGGGGGTGGACGATTGGAGACGGCCAATCCCGTATGCAAATGTCTCGGCGCGGGGGTTGTGCTCACTGTGGTGAAACACGCACCGCAATTAAGTTTGTCTAAGTTCCCTTGCGGGTTTGTGGTCAGCGCCGTGCGCGTGACCTTAAATAAAGTTCTGTACGTTGCGGGAGACGGCCCGTGCCGTATGCTGAAGAGCCGCCCCGTTGACCAAGTGTGGTGCGGGGTGTCCTTAAGTTGATGCGGCCGGATTAGGTCCTGGACCGAAAAAAGGGGACCGGGTACTCACGGAGAGGTTAAGTAATAAAAGGGGTTTGGTTAATTAGTGACTATATTTACCGGACGTTACTTTCGATGTAGACAAAGGATGTTGCCTCTCCGTGGGACGTAGGTCCGCCCCGGCCCGTGAGCTGCGCTGAACTGCCGAACTGGCATGGCGTCCGAGGGAGGCTCGGCCTCTCTCGCGCCAGGCGTGACCTCATTACGCTAGACTCCAAACGGGTGTGTCTGGAAGAGATTTTATTGTCGCTAAAATCCTAATTTAATGTTTTAGGAGGAATGGGTACGGTTCTTCTCTTGTCTACTCAGGTTTCCGCGGCTTTGTCTTTGATTGCTGTTCGGGTCGCCTGACTCGGGTGGGCCATGGCCAGGGGTGTGTTCCGTTAGCGGGAGCGTATACTGGCGGGTGCAGGTCGGGCTCTGGGGTGGTCGTCGGCCAGACGACGTCAAGATGATGGCTCCCCGTGGGACATGTGACCGTCCCGGTCCGCGAGTCGCGCTGTACTGGCGTCTGACCCTGGCGCACCAGAGTTTCTAAAGTTTCGTTATTCGGAAAAAAAATTACATTAATAATATAAAGCAAGTGGCTCTCAATTCATACAATAAAACTTAATGATTAACTTAATACCTATATATGTTTTAGAAATGACATTTAATAAATTGGTATAAAATAAGTTTGAATTATTAGAGTCATACTGGAGACTGTCTGTTTCTTGATAACTACTCCAGTGGCGAATGATAATGCTAATTTGGGGCGGTTTGAGTTACATCACATATTACACTATTGAATTTAGGCTGAAGGCCGCAAGGTTTGCACTCACAGCTGTTTTAGTAGAAAGCTACACGTGAGTGACCCGGGCACTCCTACGTCGCACTTGTGTTGCACGGTGTTATTAATTCAAAGTGGCGGGTTCATTAAAGTTTAGTGAATTTAATGTTTACATGCCTTGGTTTGTCTTGCCAATGCTTGCGGTTCTCTATATCCCTCACATCAATCCAGTGTGTGAAAGGGTTTTTTCACAAATTTGCCGCCACCCTTCCCTATGGAATAGTTACGGGGAATGCCTAGCGGGCTAAGGGCGTAGCTTTAGATTGGTTGTCCGGTGGGCGCCAGGCTAGCTTGGAAGAACTAGACCGTGAGGAGGTTCGTGGGTTCGCTGCCCCAGCGTGCCCGCTAGGTACGTCGGCTTACGGTGGTGATTGGCTTACTGAGTGAATACAGGATGCGCCCTAGGCAGTGTAGGAGACTGCATACCTATACATGTGACACTGAAATTACACACGTGTTGGACTGAATTTTTTTAATAATGTGCCATTATGCACGAATGACACACAGCACTGGTACACGTTTATGACATATCACTACATAGCACTACATGATTACGTTACTCAAACTACCCTAATCTCCGCGGCAGTCTCGCGGGTCGGTATGTTTACCGGAGGCGGCCAGTACCGCGAGTTAACCCGTGACGCGGTTGCGCGGGGTGTTTGTTAAGGCGGTCGGGATAGGCCCGGCTCTGCCGAAAATGGTCCGGGGACACGTGAGCAGCGGTAAAGCGAGGTTGTGATATATTTACTTACTGAACATAAAGACTTATTGGTGCACTTAAAATGTAAGCTACTCACGGGACACACGTCCACCCGGGCCGCGAGTGTTCGAAGACTGCCGAAGATGGCCACCACGCGGGGTTGGGAGGACTCGTCCCCCCCCCCCCCCCCCCGGGCCGCGCGCCAACACCTTTATTTTATCTTAAAGTTATAATTTTATATAATACATCCTTCCAGGTACTTAATTAAAAATTAGTACCTGGAAACTGTTTGCTGAGGGCTTAATATTTCTATCACTAATAATTAACTGTTTGAAAATATAGTTACATGGAAGACTGTTGTTTACAAGCATTAACATTGATGAGATCCTGGATTTCATTTAATGGCACTGACAAATATCCTGGTAATTAGCATCTTATGTTTTAATTGTTACGTAGGTCAGGTGGCGAATCCCTCACTTGACTCGGTCCGGATGTGGCTGGGGCGCGCTCCGAACGGGAGGGTCACTGATCGGGTGAGAACCGGCTGAAGGTAGCGTCGGTACGACGTCAAATTAAGAAAACAATAAACCAATTCAGAGTATCAATGTGTGATGAAACTCTAGAAAAACTGGTCAAACTGAAATCATCACAGGGAGTACTTTGTTATGAACAGAATTTTGATGCCAATTGTTTAAAGAAGGCTAAATCTTCAACATGCATGTAATTTAAGAAGTGAAAATTATCTGCATTTAATTTGTAGGCCCATACATGTGCTGAAATACTAACCCAACCTCAATTTACAACTTCAAAATCAAAATTAGTTTAAAGTTACATAATTGTTTGTACATAAGAGGTGTACTGTAACAAACTTCAAATGTAACCAAGTTAAAATAACATTATTTTGTGTGCAGACCTATGTGTGAACTGTGAAGGTTTCCCTTTATGATATAATGTAGGTAAGTTGTTTGCATTTGTACCTTGCCGTCACCCGACCTATGTGAAAGGCCCGGGGGGTACCTGACGGGCGCTACGGGCGTCACGGTGCTCTTGTTGTCCGGAGGGGCGCCAGGCTAGCGGACTGCTAGGCCGTTGATGTTGGGTCGTGGGTACTCTGCCCCCGCGTGCCCCGCCAGGTACACGGCCTGAATCTACCCTGAATGGTTCTCTCTTGACTGTGAAGGCCGCTCGGCCGTGTGGAGGACGGGAGACTCCGGAAAATTAGTATACACGAGTTGGTGAGAATTACCTTTAATCTAGTCCCGCTACAAAACACTCTCACCAACACTTGGCGACGTCTAGCCGTTACACGATTAATACAGAAAAAGCATAACGCTACGCGACATTAATGGTTACCGCGGCAGTCTCGCGGGACGCGGGTCGATGCTCGCTGGAGATGGCCAGCGCCGAACATTAATGGGTGCAGGGGGTGCTCTATGAGCGGGCTCCTAAATTCGGCGAAACACTTACGTGTGTGCAGCCGGCAGGCATATGCACGGCGTCCTTAAGTAAAAACACTTTCGCTGGAGTCGGCCAGTACCGTACGTTTTGTGCTACGAGACGTATCGCGGTATCACACTGAAGACGGTCGGGATAGGCCCGGCTCCGCAAAATACGCGCCGAGTCGACGTGGGCAGCGGTGAATTAACAAAAGGTTTTAAATTTAAAGATTTAGTACAGAATAAAAAGTAATAAAATGAAAGAAACTTGGATGCTGCCCACGGACACACGTCTGTTCCCGGCGCGGAGTGGTTCGAGACTGCCGGACATGGCCGCCTCGCAAGGAAGAGAAACTTTCTCTTCTTTGTGAGTCGGCGTCAAAAAACTTATATTAATTTAATTTACTATATTACCAGTTAAAACATGTTCCAGGTGCTCAATTAAAATATAGCACCTGGTAATTGGTGCTTAAGGCTTAACAATAGTTTTAATGTATTTAATTATTTAAAATGTGACATCAAGTTGGCGACTGTAAATTTACTACCATGTTGTCCCACTGTGAATTGTTTTAGAGGGACTTCTCCGATTCCAACATTCACGGGCAATTTAATTAAGGCCAGTGGCCGCGGTGACTGTTAATTTGGTTTGTTGTCTATTGGGGTCACGCCCGAGGCGCTCGCCTGACTCAATCCGGCTGGGCAAGGGGCGCGCTCCGAAAACGGGATACGGTACTGGCGGTGCGGAGCACGGGCTTAAAGGCCATGGTCGGTACGACGTCAACCTATTTAATTGTTGGATACAGTTTTAAAAGGGTTGACGTGAAATATGCATTTATACACATCAGTGTGTATAATATAGTATGTTGTTATATATATTTAAGCATTTTCACGAAACCACAGCAAAAATTCACAAATTAAAAATCCTCAAGATTTAGAATTTCTCAGGGGTTGGCAGCTATAGAATTCTAATTTTTACATCATGTTAATAAGTAGTGGTGAGAACAATCGAATAAAAACTATCGACTAAATCGATATAACGAAAATATCGTTAGTCGCGACTATAGCCAACCGCACACGGTACAATATTTTCTACTAGTTGGCTTACTAGAATGCTTACTGGTTTCTGTACTGTGTAGGCTACAAGCTGAAACACTAGGTGCGCTACAAGTTTCTGCTGCACACGATTCTAGCTGCCTTACTAGTTTTGTTAAGAGAATATTCTCACCAACAAATTTGTATTATGATAATTCACATTTTTTACTGCATACAAACAAGGCTCTTCTTTGTATGCATTTATTAAAACGAGAAGTTGGTCACTATTCGACTTATTACCGTCCATGTTTATTACGACATGCACGCTTAAAAGTGTAAACAATCCCTCGTGCTGTTTTCGTGAGTTCTGATTGGCCACTCCTTACATATTGTAACACAGCAAGCAACGAAAATAGGACGCAGTCTATTACGCAATACCAGTAGCCCAGCTAGTACAGCTACTAGTATCCAGTTTGAATTCGAGTGAAGAAACAAGTAGTAGAGCCAGTACGATCCTAGCATATAATATTGTAAGGAATATTGTACCATGTGCGGCGGGCCTATTTTAATATTAATCGATTAAATTAGTCGTAATAGTCGTATTAGTCGTATTTGCTTCTTACAAGCCAATCGGTGTGTGTGTATTGGTGTTCAGTAGTAACTAAATTTAATTGTTAATGCTGAGATACATTTTCATGATTATAATTTTTGATGATGCTATCTCACAGATCCATGTATCATTGTATGTAAATTTTGAAAATAAAATTTTTGTTTGAATAATTAAAAAAAAAAAATCCTTACTCCAGTAGCAAGTTCGTGTTCGCGGATATAATTTTGCAGTTTTTTCAACTAACTTAGGCGGTTATACTAGCATAAAGAATTCTTTTCTAAAAATATTGAAATAAAAATTTAAAAATTATTTTTATTTTTTCAATTCCTGAAATATTTGTAAATAATTATATAAAAGGTAATTTTCATACTTAAAGTAATTTACCAGTATTTGATCAATTTAACAAGTACCTAGTTAGGTTAGCTTGTCGTGGTCTGGTCGACTAGTCCCTGACAATGCTGCTGTTCTGCCGGCTACTCAGGGTTCGGTAAAGGGGGGTTCGGGCCGCGTGGCCGAGGGACTTAGTCTCCAGAGATGAAATGAGAACAACTCGAACAAAGTTTGATGGTCCTTTATACTCAAGACGCTGAACACTTTACATGGGGCTGCCGCGTTTCCGCCTGTGACTTTTTCTCTGTGGGTCAAAACCCGGTTCCGCGCACTAATATGATTAAGAAAATTACGGGACGACTATTACTCCCACAGTAAGAAATATAATTCTTATGACCCGCGCGCGAAAGGATGTCTGTCTGACGGTGCAGCACACTGGCCTGAAAGAAACGAACAGCACAGAACCTATGACGACGAATGATCAGTTTGAAAATGAACCGCGACTCGCCAAAATTGAGAGCCGAACACACATACGTGAAAATAGTACGATGAGAGCTCGAGACTGAATAGCAAATTAACAGGTTCGACTGCAAAGTTGAAAATAAACGTCTCCGCATGGCAAAGTCTAGAACCACTGTTAATACCGCGCCCGTTTCTCTCACCGTCCTGGAGCGGCGTCACCAACACGTCCGTCGCCTCTCGTGCCGGGTCAACGACTGCCCTCCCACTCCACTGCCGCGCCTGAGCGCCCGCGTCTCCCCCCTTCTCTGCGAACCCGCGGAACACGCTGATTGGTTACAGGCGGAAGCCGCGGCCTTGGCGCCCGGTGAACAATTAAAACTTATAAAATACAAAACCCTTCAAAACAAAATTAATTAAAATAAAATATAAGCAAAAATATGTACAAAAATGTAAAACAAAATATATTTAAAATAAATAATATGTCAAATCCTGTAAAGAAAACAAACGTCGCATGTCACCGTCACTTGCGTCGCACAACACGCTCAAGAGATGGCGCTGGCGAGGCATAACGGCCTGAAGGAGCCGGGGAGCCACCTGGGTCGACGTCAAGCTACTATTAAAATGCTGTTCAAATTTATGAACGTTCGGTTAGGTTAGCTACATAAAAATACTGTAAAACTTGCCTAATCCCTTATTTTGACCTCGGCCAGTAAACCCGCCCCTTTTAGGAACAGTCCCCCGTCTGAAAGACATTATACATATCTCCTACCTGGCACCTCTATGGGACGTTAGTGCAGCAAGCGCCCATAGATGGTGACAACCGAGGAATAAACAAATAGACTAAATAATTATTGTGTTTTTGCCACAATGGAACTATAGCACTAATTATTCGTCATATGTTATATGATGGTTATAAATATTCAGTGAATAATATGCAGGGTGCTGCGATATGATTTATAACCGTATATTATAATGGTTTCTCACTGGTCAATTTGTAAAGCTGGGGGACATAATTATTCAGCAATGTTTGTCAAGAGGTAAAGGTCGTCGCCTGGCTGCCGAGCAGAGAGGATGTCCAGAGGAGCTGCTCTACGAGACCATATTGTCACAGCGTGGAGTGAAGCGTCGAAGAGAGCTACAAGCTGCATTAGCACTTCTTAGTGCTACACAGCCCGCCGAAGCCTACCTGAGCGCTTCTAAGCATGCAGGTGTAAAAGTTGTACTGTTGACACATGACTATACAGCAATCAGCAGCACTGCTTACACCCAGGGTGCAGCACCCTTTGGCCTAGCCGCGACCCTGGCTAACTGAGTCCCAGGGAAGCGGTCAGTGGGTGAGGCGAGTGTGGTTAGGCTGTCATTGACACTGACATCTGACGACATGGACGCTACACTATCAGCGGCCCAACCGAGAGACACTGGCGACGGCGAGTGGCAAACAGTGCCGGACAAGCGCCTTAAGCGGCACCATGAGGCAATGGACGGCTAGGACGAGGGCCCTCCGCCCCCTGCGCCCGCGGCAGCGACCGACCAGCCCGCACAGGCAGCGACCAAACCTGGCAGAAGCCAAATCAAGCCATTGTATGCGATTGTGGACGCCACCCACAACTACCCGGCAATTTACTGCGCCCTGAAGGGGTCCCTTCAGGACAAGTTCACGGTAACAACCGTGGCCGCGACCAGCTCCAGATCCAGACCGCGAGCGTGCCCGAATATGAAACAGCGATTATGGCCCTTAAGGCCATCGGTGCCCAGTTCTCCTTCCTACTGCAAAAGGACGAAATACCGAACAAGTTCGTGTTTAGGGGAGTCCACAGGGAGACCCCAACCGAATTCGTGACCGAAACCTTCCAGGACATGCGGCTGCCTGTGCAGTCGTTCTGGTTCCTGGAAAACAGGCACACGCGCCAGAAATGCGATAAGCTTGTAGTCGAAGTACCTCAGACTTGCGACAGCGATCAAATTCTTGCCATCAGGGAATTCGCGTCGAGAGCTACCGCCATCCGGAAGGACCTAATCAATGCAGCAATTGCCAGCATTTCAACCACGTGGGCAAGGGCTGCAACTCAAAGCCTGTCTGCCGCTGGTACAGCGGTCCGCACCGCGCTCCAGACTGCCCGCACGGGGGCAGCCGCGAGTATGTTCGCTGCGCCAACTGTAAAGGGCAGCATGAGGCCAACTACCTGGGCTGCCCGGTATACAAGGCCGAGTCACGCCGACACCTACGGCCCCAACAAACGACGCGAGCGAGAGCGCCAATCCAAATTTGACATGCGCGCAAATCGGCGTGCTGCAGCGGCAGCGCAAACACCGCCCCAGCCACAAGGCCCCTCAGGCCAGCAACCTGGCAACCCGCGCAAGCACTCGGGCCCACCGGGACCACCCAGGCACCGTGCCTGGGGCCCCCCAGCGCCCCCTCACCAGGGACAATACTTTCCCCAACCAGTGCAAAATAGGTTTGCGCCCCTCGCGCAGGAGCCGACCTACCGTGAAACGGAATGGCCAGTCTATGCCAACGACTACCGGCCACGCCGACAGTACCAGGGCCAGCCAAAACCGCAGATAAAAAGCACCCGAGCGGCCACAAAAATGGCAAGGGTTCTTCACGCCAGCCACGCAACACACCTGCGCCACCCGCACCGCAGCCACCGACCAAAACTCGCAGCGAGCCGCAGAAGGCCCCTCCTGCTCAGCCGCAGCAGGCCTCACCTGCACCTGCCGACACAATGGCAGTTTACGCCACCCCTGGGCCGTCATCGGCGCCCCAGCCCACCCCCGCGCCCGCACCACAGCAACCACCAGTGCTGGAGGACTTTCTGCAGGTCTTGGAGAAATCTGAGACCTTCAAGTCAGACCCTAACCTGGTCGCGACCATCATGCCAATGTGCCAACTCATGGCCATATGGTGCAACCCGCAAACGGAGCTGCCAGATAAAATACAGGCCACAATGGGCTTCGTAAAACTCCCCACTGCTCGCCTCAATGGCAGCAAATAATTCCGGTCATAACCAAACACAATCGGCCGGCAATAATAATAGTCTATACAAAATCCTTTTCTGGAATGCACGTGGAATTAAAAATAAAATATCAGCATTTATTTATCACTTAAATAACTTTAAAATTGATATCGCGGCAATTAACGAAACATTTTTGCAACAGGCAGACCGACTAACTATATTAAATTATGTCATATATAGACACGATAGGGATAATGGCGCCAGACGAGGAGGCGTTGCTTTAGCTGTGCATAGGCGCATTAAACATACAGAATGCCAGCTCCCACAGTTCACTAACTTAGAAGCTGTAGGCATTAACCTAGTCATCAATAGACAGCAAGTAAAAATTGTATCCATATATGCTAAACCAGGCCGATCACTTACAGTGGCAGACCTGGAGGCTTAATACAATATAGGTCCGTGTTTCCTGGCTGTCGGGGACATAAATGCTAAGCATATAGAGTGGAACTGCAGGCGCACTACTGCGAACGGTAGACTGCTCTATACGCATCAACTTAACAGAAATTATCATGTGTATGCTCCCTCAGAGCCTACTCATGACACAGGCCGAATAAATAGTTTTCCTGACATTCTGGACATAGTTATTAACAAGCATTTTAACACAGGTTTCGAACTTGAAGTGGTACATGAAATGTCCTCAGACCACTTCCCAGTTCACATTATATTTGACAATGCGAACACAGAAACCAACACGCCCCGCAAAACACCGCGCCGATTGGAGGGGCTTCCAAAATCATTTAATACATGCCTTGCCTGACGCGACAGAGCTTAATATCACAACAGGCAATGAATTGGAGGCAGCGATAGCTGACCTCACAACAAAAATACAGGACGGGATAACTGCGTGCATACCAGAAAAGGAGATTAGGTTAGAGCATGACGAGCTGCCAGCATACATCTCACAATTAATAGCACAAAAAAGCCGCCTACGTAGACGGTACACGAGACACAGACAGGCCGAAACCAAACGCCGAATAAATGAATTACAGACGGTAATATCTGAAGAAATAGACCTCTGGCGCGCCCGCACATGGGAACACAAAATTTATAAACTTAAAATCCGGGACAATAGCGCCTGGACTATGACGAAACGCATACTCAATAAATCACAGAAAATTCCTCCCCTCCAAACTGACACAGGAATAGCTTTCAAACCAGCGGACAAGGCAGAAGCCTTTGTAAAAACACTGGAAACCGCATTCCAGCCGCACAACCAGCCTTGCGATAGGCAATTCACTGCCCACATATACAGGGAACACCACACTAAATTACACCAACCAGTAGTAGTGGAACCGGCTCCCACATTTGCACAAGAAATTAAAAGGGTCCTAAAGCGTATGAAACCCAGAAAAGCCCCCGTAAACGATAGCATCCAAGCTATAGTTTTAAAACAACTCCCAGACGAAACACTGGAATACTTAGCTGCGTGTATTAATGCCATATTAGTATTACAGCACTTCCCTACGCAATGGAAAGAGGCAAATGTAATAGTCTTTCATAAACCAGGGAAAGACAAATCCCTCCCGCAAAACTACAGACCAATAAGTCTATTAAGTACACTGTCAAAAGTAGCCGAATGTATTATATTACACAGGTTAAATATACACATACGTGAACATAACATTCTGCCCAACGAGCAGTTTGGTTTTCGCGCAGCGCACTCTACAATACAGCCACTAGTCCGCCTCACAGCGGAAATAACTAGCGCATACAATGTCGAGGATTATGTAATTGCTACATTCCTATATGTTGAAAAAGCATTCGACAGAGTCTTTCACGCAGGCTTAATATACAAACTGTACGAAACAGGTTTCCCTGACTGTTATGTAAAATTAATAGCATCATACCTGGCCAATAGAACGTTTAGAATCACTGCGGAAGGCACTAAATCTACACTTAAACACATAAATGCTGGCGTACCACAAGGCAGCATTTTAGGCCCAGTCTTATTTAATGTGTATGTAAGTGACATACCCAAGCCAGAGCACCGCCTCGTGAAACTAGGCTGCTATGCAGACGACACGGTTCTGTATAGCAGATCACATAATCTACGCCTAGCTACGACTAGACTGCAAACCGCGCTAGACAGAATGCAACAGTGGTGCACAAAATGGCACACTAAAATTAACACCACTAAGTCTGAAGTAGTAATATTTACACGCAAAAATCTGCCACAACCAAACAATAGGCCACAGCTTACTTTATTTGGCGAAAATATACCGCACAAGGACGCAGATAAATACTTATAAGTCATTATGGATCGCAAACTACTATGGCGAAACCATATAGACGTCAAGCGCGGCCAAGCATATGGACGAATGAGCTCCCTCTACCCAATAATGAGTAGGCGCCTGGGGGGCACTATTTACAATGGCTTGGCCCTGTATATTGCCCTCATCAGACCCATAATTACATATGCAGCCCCCGTGTGGGCTACAGCAGCCAAGACACATTTACTAAAACTGCAGCGAATAAAAAACAGATGCATTCGTATCGCTACAGACGCCCCCAGATACTGCCCAGTTGAGGCTCTCCATAGAGAAACGGACATGGAGACATTACACGATTTCTACATCCGAACTACACAAACATTTTACGATAAATGTGCAACAAACCAAAACCAACTTGTTTCATCCCTTGGACAATATGACCCGGATGAAATAATTAAGTTTAAGCGACCGAAAATGGTACTCGCGCACCGACCACCGTAGTGACCTTTCATTGACTGGACCCTGCGGCCAATCACAGCGCGCCTACGTGGCCACCCGGCCACGCTCGACGCAGCTTAACCGAAAAAGCCAGACCCCGAGCAAACGGATGCGGACTGGCGAGAAAATTCTGCCCTATACTTTAACATAGCGAGGGCAGGCGTGTTTTTAAAATACACAGTTATCATAGCGCACTTCACACAAGTATGCTGGCAGCTCTTACACACATTTACAGTTAATACTACACGCACACAAACTCGTAGAAAATTAAGCATAGAAGTTGGGGCTAAAGGGCTCGCAATGAGGGAATTGGATAGTTTCGCGACCGAACGACTGCCCTTACTGGCGACAGGCGACAAGCGCTGTGTCCTCTTCCTGAGTGATTCCTGACGCGCCAACTCGCGGATACACTGTTTAAATAAATTATTCGTAGCTCTGGATGCGTAGATGCTGTGATAATGGGTTAAGCAATGACGGACGAACTAATTTCTCTAAGTGCCGACAGCCATTGACAGGCGACAGGCGACCTGAAGCTATAGTTTCTCCGGAGTAAGGCCCATGTCTCAGCTCGCGGATAATACACGTAATTAAAACATTTAATGCCCACACATGCGCAAAACACATGTCACTTAGATTTAGAATACAACTTAGTCTTAAGTTTCAGCTGGCTGGCAGCTGGGGGGAAATGACTAAGTCGCCCCCAAAAAACCAGTGCCACTAAACCACACAAGCGGACACAACAGTCCAAGCGCCCAAACCCCGCATGGTAGACTCTTTCTACTCTGACCAACTCTTCTTCCTGAACCATCCTTCTGTTTCCTGTAACCAACCTACTCGTAATTAATGCATGAAATTTTGCATCCCGCATGAAAGTGCCCAGGGTTTTCCCTCTGTCTATGGAGGTTTTACCTGGGCCCAACTTATCTAGTTATAGTCTAGTATTAAGAAGGGGAGTTAGTCATGGTGCTAATTGCAGCCATGGCTGGCCAATCCCCGAACAAGCACACGATGCATGCTCCCTTGTCTGCATGGCTTAAACCCAGCATGAATAGGCGTAAAGGCTTCGGCCTGAAACGCACCTAGAGTCTTCCCTAACCCAGACCCTCCCAAACAAAATACACTTAGTTTTTAGTTAGGTTAGGAAAAAATAAAAATTGACCAGTCAGAGATCCTTATCCCAGAATATTTTTGGGAAATTAATGTAACATATTAAATTTTGTTTTAGTTGGAATCCTTTATCTTCAGGAGCAAACTCTTGAGAGTTATGCTCTAGGACATTCTTCTTGAAGTGGCCTCTCGGGGAAAATACTCTAGGCTCCTTCCTCTCCCTGGAATGGCACACGGTAGAGGTGGGTTATTATAACAATTTTCGTTATCAGTTCCAACCTGAAACTGATACAGTAATGTACAAGTTACAAATATCTGATACTTTTGTATCAGATAGAGCAATAGCGGTCCCAGGAAGTAAAAAGATAATCAGCATTCTCGTTACAGGTTACACATCCTCCGTGCCGTCATCACCAGCGTAAAAAGGTATCAGTGTCTCTGATACATTATTTATCACGCCCTGTAATTCTCGACCTCAGTAACGCTCATGCCCACCTAAATACAGCCAGTATCAATCAGTTCAACATACACTGCAGTTCGTCCTGGCCGTCTATTACCACGTACATTGTTGCGGGCTGTCATGCTCTGTAGTTAGTATCTTTATAGTGAAATAAGGAATGGAGAAGTGCAGGAAAAAGACTTCATTTGCGTGGAATTTTTTCACGGAAAATAATGAGTTAGCTAAGTGTAATTTGTGTAAACAAAAACTGAGTGATAATGCAATACTATTTGTTAAATAGTGACTGAACTTGCAAAGTGTTTTTTTTATCGATATTGGCACTGCTATCTGCCTGATGTAACTCAAATGTCTATTGATATAGTATTCTCACTAATGTACCTATCTGTTTTTTTATTTTTAATTTTTAATAAAATCGTAAATTTTTAATGTATGAAAACACTAGTTACTAATTGTTTTCAAAAAAATAAAGTCCATATGTTGATTACATCTGTTATTAGGGTCAAATGACATTTTATTTGCATTTTCATAGTTGTTAAGTGCACAAATATAAATATTATATATTTTATTAATGTACTTTTTAATATCAAAATTTCATCAGTTTTATTATTGAACGAGACGGTGTTTTAGCTTTGCTCCCTAGATCGTGGATCCACATATCTATCACCTAAGGATGATGGATCTAGAACCAGTGTCCTTGGTCTTGTATCGCTATTAGCGTACTAACTAGAGTCTTCAGTCTTCGCAAGAAGCATGCACTGCGCACTGAACGTACTTTGAAGTAGGACAATAAACAAAACGACTTGTAACAATTTCGCTCTGCGCCTCTCCTTCAACGCCTTCCCCTGCGCTTCCTCCCCTACATTCTTTCCCTTCTTTATTCCTTATTCGTCGTGCCTCTCCCTCCCCTTTTTACAAGCTCCACCCAAGTGATCATCATCTGCGATCGGGTTCTGCGCACATTGGCCGTGGTGTTGTTCAAGGCGAATTCTACACTGATACTAAAGTACTTGATACTTGAATAGTGTACTCGTTTGCGTTCCTGATACAGGTGTGTATCAGTAACAAAGTATCAGGTTGATACTCTGCGACCCACCTCTAGCACTCGGGGATTATGCTCTAGGCTCTCTCTTATTGCAATTACCCTCCCCTTTTCTGACTCAAGACCCTCGCCAGCAGCCCACCTCAGCCCGACTCGCTGTTCGACTATGGGAGCTCTTCGGCAACACCTGAGCTCACCACCTCCATCGTGGGGCCATTCAGTTTGGAGAAGCTGAGGACCACAACCTGATCTTGCTGGAGCACCTACTTCCAAGAGTGAAGACAAAACCTGGTGGCGCCCACACCAACTTACCTGGTGGCTTCCGGAACCTGCATGGCACCACGCTGCAGTAACCTGGAGGGACCAAGTATCAGCTGTGCATGTTGCCATGCCCAGTTCCACCTACAATGCCTGGGGCTGGTTGAACAAATAATTGAACGAGAGGCATTTATCCACATCTGCCATCCCTGCCGACAGCAGCTGGTGGAGAAGAAGCCAACCCATATTGGAACCTCGGCGCTGCTTCGCCCCGGACCATAGCCCTCACTACCTGCCAGAGCTGCAGTCGGGAGTATCATCTGTCCTGCCTTGGCTGGGAGGACACCCCACTGAACCTCCTCCTTTAAGTGTGGGTTGTGTAGGCACCCACAGGAGCCACCCCGAACTACCGAAAGCAAGATAGCCCAAGACCCTTCCGAGGACAGGACCATGAGGACCCCGTCCAGCAGCTGCGACACTGGGAACAGGCCCTGCGATCACAGGGTACTCCCCAGGCCGAATGGGTCGACCACATGGGAGGGCTACTACTGGGGAAGGCTGCTAGATGGTGGAAGAACTATGAGGGCTTATATGATACCTGGGAAGACTTCGCCTTTAGCTTTGCGAACTACTTTGGTAGCCCACAACATGTAGCTGCGCTCACTGCCCAATTGTTCGGCCAGAAGCAAAAGGAGGGCGAAGAAATAGAAATCTTCCTCATCGGCAAGAAGTTATTCAAGCGCCTTCACCCCGATCGGAATGCCAAGGAATACCTTTCTACAGTATTAGAACTGGTAAGGCCCAACCTGCGACCATTCCTGAGACACCTACCTCCCCAAGATTGGTCCGAGCTACGCCTGTCCAGCATGACTGCCAAGAGACCCGAAACACCTCCGCAAGCAGAATAAGTGCCCCTCGTATCCAGGAGAAGGAGAAGCCTTCCAGCCGCCAGGAGACCCCTAAATGTTGGCACTGTCCTGAACAACACTTTCATCAAGACTACCCAGTGCTCTGCTACAAACAGTCTGAAAGTAACAGCCTCAACACAGTGGGCCCCTGGAGGGAAAAAGTGGTGCCAACGAGCCCTACCCCTACACCCAAGGCAGAAGACCTCAACTCCGAAGCTCGGCTCGAAAGTAGACCGACCCCAGGCATTCTGTGCATACAGCACCACCCACAACAAGAACTGCCAAGAGTCAAGGTGCAACTGGACTCACAGCCCATTCAGGCCCTTATCGACTCGGCCGCCACCGCTAATTTTGTGCGCGAGAGTGTTGTGCAGAGAACAGGGACCCCTATTAAGTCCTAATCCCAAATGGCCCAGCTTGCCACCCAGGGATCCACCATGACCTTACTGGGCAATGCTGTGGTACAATGCTGCATAGCCGATGTGGAGATCCCATGTCTGGTCGCAAAGGACCTTCAAAAAGAACTCGTACTGGGCCAAGATTGGCTCACACAGCAGCAGGCGACATTGGACTTCAAAGATAAAACTATACGCTTTGGACGAACGTCCCGCCGAACTCTTAACTGGGGCACCACAGGAATGTGTGAATCGAACGCTCCTAATCCAAGTGGTGTTAACCCTAATCGTAGAAGCTGCACGGAACAACAAAGAGACCTCGCTATGGTTGTGTTGGCGCAAGGGGACCAGCGCCCCCAAGAAACTTCTTCCCCACGCTCTGCCACAACCAAGCTGAGCCAAACTAACTCAGGCAGTGGTTTTCAGTGGTGCCAGAAAGGAGGAACCCCAAAGGGGAAATCGACCATGCAGTCATGGAGACAGCCGCTGAGCGGCTCCTCCATAAAGGCAAGATGCAACCGGGATAAAGAGTCCTTTCAATATTGAGGAACATGGATTTGCCCAAACAGGATTCACCTGCAGCCATGGAGAAAGAAAACAGAACTGTCCAAGACCGCCAAACCCCCAGAGAACCTCAAGACATCAGCTAAGAGAACAGTCCAGTGCAGTGGCCTGTGTAGAGGAGTCAGTCCTGGGACTGAAGCCCAGCGTGCTGACTCCAGGCAAGTGCAACGATACCAAGAGTACCGGCCGAGGCCACAGAGGGAGGGGGGCGAATTGTCTTATCCCTTATTTTGACCTCGGCCAGTAAACCCGCCCCTTTTAGGAACAGACCCCCGTCTGAAAGACATTATACATATCTCCTAACTGGCACCTCTATTGGACATTAGTGTAGCAAGCGCCCATAGATGGCGACAACCGAGGAATGAACAAGCAGACTAAATAATTATTGTGCCTTTGCCGCAATGGAACTCTAGCACTAATTATTCGTCATATGTATTATATAAGGGTTATAAATATTCAGTGAATAATATGCAGGGTGCTGTGATATGATGTATAACCGTATATTATAATGGTTTCTCACTGATCAATTTGTAAAGCTGGGGCATATAACCATCCAGCAATGTTTAATTAGTTAGGTTAGGAAAACCAAAAACAAAAAAGACTGGTTTATCGAGGGGAGGACGGACGTGTCCCGGAGCTGCTCTACTAGGGATGGGAAATATAGTTCTTTGGAAAGAACTAGTTCGTTCCATTCTATTGAACTACATCGGTCGCGGACTGTATCGTGGTTTCCAATGTTTAAACAAAATATTCCATACATGACACCAACACAATCGTTACGGACTTTTTGTTATATGGGCATTTCTTTTTCTATAAATAAAAGAGGCACACAGTAATCCGATGCTTGTAAACAATATCTCCCATTACAAATGAACGACTATCATATTGTTTTTCTTTCACACACTTCTTACATTTTTGAATGTGTATTAATTTATTTTCTGCAAGTAAAGTGCTTATTTTCACATGTGTACAAAACAAAATAATGGTATAGTGTTTTCTCATCTGTGACAACCTAAGCTGATTTTTTTCGTATTAGGTAAGTTTTATTATGTTTCTTTAAATTTTAGTGTAGTTTTGTAATGTGTGGTCTATGTGTAATTAAAGTTTAATTTCAGATTGTATAGGCTATCTGAAATTTAACGTAATTACACTTATTTACGTGACACGTTTTTTAATGCCAATATGTAATGTAAATGTCTAAAGAATATTAGATAAAAATTAAGAGTTCACGATCGTTAAACGATACATCATTTCGCAAGAAAGAAGGAAACGAAAATAATGACCGGCAGCCTAACTACGCAAATAAATAAACTTTTGAACTAGCTAGTTCAGTGTGTATATGTACTCCCTTTCTCTTCGGTCTTCGTAGTTCAGATCAGTACTTGGAACTGAAGAAGTGATGGGGAAATATAAAAAAAAGGGGGGGGGGGATGAGACCAAATAAAGAACAAACGTAAGAGAGGGAAGAAAGGAAGAAAGAAAGACGTGGCATGTTGGGTGACATGGATTGGGGGGGGGGGGGGGGTATCTTTCGCGCATGCGCAGTAAGGACCAAACAGAGAAGGAGATGAGAAACACGCAAAGAACGAAAGAACGATTGTTTTTGGTAACAGCGAACTAGTCACCTAGTTCGCTCGTCAGAACAGTTCAAAATGAACTGGTAGTTCGCGAACTACCCATCCCTATGCTCTACGAGAACTTCCAGATCTACGCATCAGCTGTGGCTAGCACCTAGTAGAGGTGGGTTGTTACAGCAATTTTCGGTATCTGTTCCAACCTAATACTGATACAGTAATGTACCTAGTTACAAGTCTCTGATATTTTTGTATCAGAGTAGTAGCGGTCCCAGGAAGCGACAAGGTATCAGCATTCTCGTTACAGGGTACACATCCTCCGTGCCGTCATCACCAGCGTAAAAAGGTATCGGTGTCTCTGATACAGTATTTATCACGCCCGGTAATTCTCTACCTCTGTTACTCTCATGCCTGCCTGATACAGCCAGTATCAATCAGTTCAACATTCACTGCAGTTCGTCCTGGCCGTGTATTAATAATTACCACCATGTAGGCTACATTGTTGCGGGCTGTCATGCTTTGTAGTTAGTATCTTTATAGTGAAATAAGGAATGGATAAGTGCAGGAAAAAGACTTCATTTGTGTGGAATTTTTTTACGGAAAATAATGAGTTTGCTAATTGTAATTTTGTAAACAAAAACTGAGTTATAAATCATCATCGACTAATCTGAAGAAACATTTGAAACGTAAACATTGATATAGTATGCTCACTAATGTACGTATCTGTTTTTTTATATTTTTAATTTTTGATAAAATCGTAATCTTTTAATGTATGAAAACACTAGTTACTAATTGTTTTCGGAAAAAAAGTCCATATGTTGATTACATCTGTTATTAGTGTCAACTGAGAATTTATTTGCATTTTCATAGCTGTTAGGTGCACAAATATAAATATTATATCTTGTATTAATGTACTTTTTAATATTAAAATTTCATTAGTTTTATTATTGAACGAGACTGTGCACGCACTGCGCACTGAGCGTACTTTGATGTGGAACAATAACCAAACGACTCGTAACAATTTCGCTTTGCGCCTCTCCTTCAACGCCTTCCCCTGCACTTCCTCCCCTACATTATTTCCCTTCTTTATCCCTTATTCGTCGTTCCTGCTCCCTCCCCTTTCACAAGCTCCGCCCAAGTGACCGTCATATTCTGCGATCGGGTTCTGCGCACGCGCACATTGGCCGTGGTGTTGTTCCAGGCGAATTCTTAACTGATACTAAAGTACTTGATATTTTTAAGTGTACTCGTTTGCCGTTCCTGATACAGGCGCGTATCATTGACAAAGTATCAGGTTGATACTTTTCGACCCACCTCTAGCACCTAGTGCTGCCCTTCGCTCACCGCCCAAGCTGTGGATAGCACTTATTAGTGCTACCCAGCGATTTTTGAAAGGTGCCTGTGTGCTACATGCGCACAGGCGGTAAAGGTTAAGCAGAGGTATTTCTGTGTAAGTGTGAAAAGCCTGGCGACACCCGGAGATTAGTTCTCCTACAGCCTAGCCCGTACCCGGCCAACTTAGCCCCGGGGGAAGATCAGTGGGTGCACCCAGATGTGAGGTGACCATGACGAACGACATCCCTGACAGCGAGGACCACGCAGGAACAGGCATGGACGAAACTGGCTGGACACTAGCCACCTCAAAAAGGGCTAAGCGCTCGCACGTGGAGGTGTCGTGCGAGCAGTGACGATGAGGTGGGATCCGCCCCCCCCCCCCCCCCCCTCCGCAACAACCGCAGACTCCCGCGGCCCCGACCAAGGCTCCACGAATGAAACCCCTGTTCGTGTTCCTAGATCAGGGACATCAATACCCCTCAGTGTACTCTGCACTGAAGGGCACGCTCAATGAGAAATTCACGTGCCAACACCGCGGCCGTGATGAGATGCAGGTCAACACTGCTAGCATCGCGGAGTACCACCGAGGGATTAAGGCCCTTCAGGCCATTGGTGCTCAGCTCTCGGTACTCCTGCAGAGTGGATAAATTCCAAAAAAAAATTCGTGCTCCGCGGCGTGCACCGTTTTACTCCACATGACTTCCTTCAGCAGGAGTTTGCCGCGAACGACCTACCCATCCAGAACTGCTGGTTCTTAGAGAACCATCACAAGCGCGAAAAGTGCGACGCGCTCGTAATCGAGGTGCCGCAGTCCTGCGACAGCACGAAAATCTATGCGCTGCGCGAATTCGCAGGCATGTTAATCCGAGTTGACGACTACAAGCGCACCTCCGGCCCAAACCAGTGCAGTAACTGCCAGCGTTTTGGCCACGTAGGGAAGGGCTGCAATGCCAGCCCAGTTTGAAGGTGGTGCAGCGGCCCCCACCGCGCTCCCGACTGCCCACGAGATGAGGGGGGGGTGGCAGACCACAAGCGGTGCGCTCACTGCAAGCTGCAGCACTGCGCTAACTATAAGGGCTGCGAGGAGTACAAGAGGGCGAGTCGCAGGCAACTTCCCCCCAGTTCCGCAAGGCGCGCGAGCAGCAGTCTCGCCGCGACATGCGGGCCAACAGGCAAGCGGCAGCGCAGGCCCCGCAGCAGCAGCGACCAGCGCCTCCTGGACACTTCGGCCCACCGAGACCGAACCCATGGGGGCCCCCAAGGCACCCCCCGCCCCCGACACTAGGTCAGTACCTGCTGATGAATGACAACAGGTTTGCACCCCTGCAGCAGGAGCAGCACTGGGAGCCCTGCTACAACGAGCTGGACTACCCGGTGCTGGCAAACAACCCCTGGCAGCGCGGGAAGAAACAGCCCCAGCCCAGGACATACAAAAAAAATGCCACTGGCCACAAAAATGGCAAGGGAAAATACCCCCAGCCCACGGAGGACAGGCCCCACCAGCCTGCCCAGGACAAACTGCTGGCAGCCAAGACTGCCCCAGCAGCCCCGACAAGGCACACGCCCGCGCCTGCACAGCCACAGGCAGCTCCTGCGCCTGTGGAAACCATGGCGGTTGAAGAGGCCCCAGTGAAGCCAACTGCCCCGCCCGCGCCCCGCGAACAGCTGGCCCCGCAATTAGGTCTCGCGGACTTCATGAAAGTCCTGGAGCAATCCAAGACTTTCACCACCGACTCAAACCTTGCAGCGACCATAATACCCATGTGTCAGCTCATGGTAATCTGGTGCGACCAATCTGTCCCTCTGGCGGACAAAATACAAGCCATAATGGGCTTCGTCCAAACCCTTGCTGCCAAGCTCAATGGCAGTAACTAATCTGGACCCGAGCTGTCACACAACTCTGGCCAATAGTCTTAAGTTACATTCCCTCCTATTCTGGAATGCACGCGGCATTAAAAATAAAATACCGGAACTAATAAACCATCTGGATAAATATAAAATAAAAATAGCTGCGATAAATGAAACGCACCTAAAGCCGACAGATAGGCTGACTATACTGAATTATGTAATATACAGGCGCGACCGCGATGCGCGAGGCGGCGGAGTGGATGTTGCTGTCCACACAAGTGTACAACACTCTGTTTGCCAGCTCCCCGACTTCCAACACCTCGAGGCAGTAGGAATCAATCTAAACATAAATAGACAACCGATTAAACTAGTCTCTATGTATGCTCCACCTGGTAGGTCCCTCAGCGTGGCGGATCTGGACGCTCTGTATGGGGCGGCCCCGAGCCTCCTCGCTGTAGGTGACATCAACGCAAAACACATAGAGTGGAACTGCAGGAGCACTACAGCGAATGGCAGACTACTCTACACCCACCAACTTAATAGAAATTACCATGTACATGCTCCCTCTGAGCCCACACATGACACCAGCAGACTGAATAGCATGCCTGATATTTTAGATATCGCCCTAAACAAACGTGTCAACACGGGATTCGTACTCGAGGTTGTACACGACATGTCATCGGATCATTTTCCAGTTCATTTGATATTCGATGGCGCCAACGTAAATTCCAACCCACCACGAAAAATCAGGGATTACAGAAATGCGGATTGGCAAGGATTTAAAAACTACCTTACAATAAATCTCCCTGATGCGACCGAAAATAACATTGAAAATGGCGATAGTTTAAATTCCGGTTCCTAGAGTTAACAAACAAAATCCAGGATGGTATAAGCCAGTGCATCCCGGAAAAGGAGGTTAGGTTAGCACACGACGAGCTGCCAGAATACATCCGCAGCTTGATTTCATAAAAAAATCGACTGCGGCGTGAATACACACGGCGTCGCACACAGCAGACGAAACGCCGAATAAATGAATTACAAACAGTAATATCCGATGAAATTTCACTCTGGTGAAGCAGCCAGTGGGAAACAAAAATCGCAAGACTCGACACCCAGGACGGAAGCGCCTGGACTTTTTTTTTTTTTTTTTTTTTTTTTTTTTTAGGACAACAGCCCCTCCACGCTGAAGTCAGTCCCACACAACCTGTGAAGGAGTGGGTCCTCAAGATGGGGGTGAGTTTAAGGGAGGTTCTTAATACGTGCCAGGCGGAAGGCCTATACGCTTTTCGTAATATCGTAAAATTGGTCAGTAGCCTCCCCCGCTCGCGCGGGAGAGGCCACAGCGACCCGCGAGCATCTAGTGCGAGACCTATGAGACTGCAGGGGCGCGGCAATTAGCGCCCCGGCAGTCTAGGGGTTGTAGCAAAGTGGGATGGCTACAGTAAACCAGCGACGCACTGGAGGAAACCTGTAGCCCGAATGCAGCGATGTTACCGCGCCCGATCAGTCCGTGGGATGATAGGAGCGGGGAGTTAGATGGGTGGGTTGTGGTGCCCCTGCGACGCGGACTTGGGTCGCAGAGGCATGAGTTGTGGCCAGTCTGCCAGTAGGGGCGGCAGGCGCGCCTGTTGTAATGTTGTGCGGGGCGAGCCGCCGCTTCCTGCAACAGAAGAGAATACATAAAAATCGCTAAAAACTTAAAAACTATATTTTTTTTTTTTATTTGCCACGAGTGCTCCAGTCACTGTGGGGGGCGTCTCTGGGCTGCGATGGTGGGAGTAATTATTGTGGGTGTGGAGAGAACTCAAAGGGGATATAAAATGTTATGTTGTGAATGACTAGGCTTTAGCACTGATAGGGATTTATTGCGAGTTTATCACTGAAATCACTCGGTGCACTCGCGGGCTAGGTCGTGTGTTGGTGAGGGGGGGGGGGGGGGGACAGCTGTGAGGGCTGGCGCGCACTGTGGATGGTGTCCTCGCTGCTCGCTGCACAGCTTCCTTCCTTCCTGCGTGGGCTGCGGGCTCGTGTTGTGCTGGTGTGTTGTGCGATGTGTCGGTGTGAGTGGTTCTGGAAGTTCCTTGGCGAGTAGATGTGTTGCTGTGGGTGAGTTGTTGATTAATTAATAATTTAAATCGTGGTTGTTTGGAGTAGATATAGTTCGATTGCGCGGCTCAGTTGAGTTGTCTGGAGACGCGAGTGTTATTGTGTCTTCATAGTGCTTCTATGGTGGCTTAGGCACAAGCATGTATTTTGGTCTCTTATATTTCCTTCGAATTGTTTCGTCGTATTGTCCTAGGGCGCGGTTGAGTGGATTTTCATGGCCCTGGGTGGTCTTGTAGAATTTCACTGCTTGTTTGTATATGGTGTCGCTGATTGTGGCTATGTGAAGTTCGTTGTGTAGTGGCTTGGTAGGAAAATATCTAGGCACTTGCGCAATGCGCCTGATCGCCTTGTTCTGTGCAACTTGGAGTTTTGCAGTGTGTGTTTTTGCTGCGTATCCCCAAGCTGGTGCTGCGTACGTGAGGATTGGCTTGATGCATGTCGTGTACAGCAGTGTGCCGTTTTTGTGGGAGAGTAAGCTGTTCATGTTCAGTAGTGGGTAGAGCTGCGCCATCCGGGAGTAGGCTGCTGCTGTCTTCTTCTGTGTGTTTGTGCTCCATGTGAGTTTCGAGTCCATATGTATTCCGAGGTATTTAACACTTTTGGTGTACGCAATTTTCTCGTCGAACAGCTGTAGTCGTTGTAGGTTGTCAGGGACAAGTCGGCGAGAGAATATAATAGCTTCTGTCTTTGAAATATTCACTGCTGTTTTCCAGTCAGTGAGCCATTTTTCGAGTTTGTTAAGGGCCTCTTGCACCTTTCGTACTGCAAGGTAGGGCCTGGTGGAGCTTGCGAAGACCATGGTGTCGTCGGCATAGCAGGCCGTGTGCGCTCGTGTTGGTGTAGGTAGGTCGTATACGTAGATGTTGAAGAGAGTGGGGCCCAAGATGCTGCCTTGTGGGACCCCAGCTTGAATAGGCCTGCTTGCTGATTGGGCTCCTAGAAGACTCGTGTGGAATTTTCTGTCTTGCAGGTAGGAAGCCAGCAGGCGCGTGTAGCAGTCTGGTAGGTTGATGGTGTGGAGCTTGTATAGCAGACCTTCGTGCCACACACGATCGAAAGCCTTTGCTATGTCTAGGAAGACTGCTGCTGTGTATTGTTTCTTGTTGAAACCTGTAGTTATGTGTTCTGTTATCCTGACCAGTTGGTGTGTTGTGGAGTGGCGCGGTCTGAAACCAAACTGTGCGTCTGGTAGAGTGTTGCTTTGGTCTAGGTGTGTGTTGAGTCTTGTAATAATTATTTTTTCCGCCACTTTTGATATTGTGCTCAGCAGACTGATGGGGCGGTAGTTTTGCGGGTCTGTGGCATCCTTGCCTGGCTTCGGGAACAGGATCACTTTTGCAGGCTTCCAGGTCGTGGGCCAGCTGCAGGTGTGGAGGATGCCATTTATACAGTGTGTAAGTGCGTCAATCGCTGTGGGTCCCAGGTTCTTCAGCACGATGGCCTGTATTCCGTCGGCGCCTGGGGCTTTCTTCGGCTTCAGTTTGCCAATTTCCTTGACAACTTCCCAGTTTGTGGTTGGGGCTGGTTGGTCCCGCAAGGGGCGCATGAGTAGCTGTCGCAGGCGCTGGTGCACAGTGGCAGTGTGATTCGGCGATGAAGGTGCTTCATTTGGGCGGAATGCCTGTTCCAGAGTAGCTGCCAGTAGGTCTGCTTTGGCCTGTGGTGTGAAGGCTATTGGGGTGGTAGGTGTACCTGTATTGAGCGGTGGTACTACGACTGGCTTTCGCATGAGACCTTTTGTTGTGGTCCAGAGGCTGTTGGATGCTGCACTAAGGTCTTGTATTTTTGTGTCCCAGGTCTTGATTTTGTGTTTTGCGATTTCTTGTTTAATTTTTTTCTGGAGTCTGTTGGTTTCCGTTTTATAGGCTGGTATCTGGTGGTTTTGCCATAGGCGGCGTGCGTGGTTGCGGGCAGTAATGAGCACGGCGATGTGCTGCGGTATCTCTTGGCCTGTGTTTGTCGCTGGTTTGATGTGGGGGATTGCGTGTTGAATGGCAGCCTGTAGGGAGGAGGTGAAGTGTTCTATAGATTGATTGACAGATCGCGGTGTGTTAGGCTGTTCTTGAATCCGGAGGTGGTGGTTTAGGTGTGTATTGAGTTTATTCCAGTTGGCTTTGCTGTAGTTAAGCTGCGGTGATGTTTCTGTAGCTGCAGAGTGGGCATTTTCTAGGAGAATTAGGACAGGGAGGTGGTCGGAGTGGAGTTCGTTAAGGACTTCTAGCTCATAGATGAAGGATGTATTTTGGTAGATGGTGAGGTCGAGAATATCTGGTTGTTGGTGCGCAGCATCGGGGATGTGGGTGGGGTGGTATGGTGCGCAGACCATATAGGGATTATTTTCTTGATGCTTATATAGGGTGCGGCCGTTCTGGGTTGTTCTGACGCAATTCCAGGACGGGTGTTTTGCGTTCAGGTCGCCAAGTGCGAGGAAAGTGTGGGAACTTTTAGTGAGTGAATCTAGGTCAGAGGTTGTGATTGTTTTGCCAGGAGGGGCGTAGAGGGAGAGGATGGTACAGGGCTTGCCATTTATACATGTTGAGACGCCCACAGCCTCAATTTTGCCCATTACTGGGAGCTGTATTTCGTGGTGTTTTATGCGCCGGTTTACGATTAAGGCCACGCCACCACCGTTTTGCAAGTGGGCATGTGGGGTGGCGGGGGGGGGGGGGGGGGCAGAGGGGCAGGCCGATCCTTCCTGTAGATGTCGTATCCAGGTATGGTGAGTTTCGCGGTCGGTGTGAGGTGAGTTTCTTGGACTGCAAGGATTTGTATTTCGTGTTTTCGGATGAAATCTTTGAGTTCCGTGAGTTTGGGGCGGATGCTTCTGGCATTCCACGTGGCCATCTTGTGTAGTTGTAGTCTAGGATGGTGTTCATTGGTGCGTGCTGGCATTTTCAATGATACCAAACATGGTCATGGCCAGTTCGGCTGCCAGTTTGATTTTATGAACTTGCTGCACTTTGGGATCTGCCCAGGCTGCTAGGAGGTTGCAAAGTTCGATGGCGAAACGATTACCTGCCTCTGACATATTAATTTCTTTTTGCGCACGGAGCGTGTTGTACAAGATGTTACTGTTGTTCACTGCACTCGCCGCATCCTCCAGGTTGCTTGTTGGAGGGGGGGGGGGGAAGTGGGAGTGAGATTTTATGGGTCGCTGCTGCGTTAGGCTGCGGAGCAGTTGCTGCAGCCTGTGTGGCTGCTTGTTCTGCTTCCCCTGCTGCAGTCACAGTTTCCATGGCTGCAGATTGTTGCATCATTATTCCATTTTTGGGGGCCAGGGGGCGTGTATCGTTTTGAATTGTCGCGAGCCGTTGCTGCAGCTGCGTGCGTTGTGGCTGTGCGGGGGCACGTGGTTGCGCCTGTTCCTGCCATTGCTGGCGTTGCGGTTGATGATTCTGCCACTGTTTGGTTGGCGCTCGTAGCTGGGCTGGTGCATGCTGCGGCTGTTGCTGCAGCCGCGGTTGTGCTTGCTGCAGTGGCGGTCTTGTCCCTCCCCGCGGGGGGCGGCGTTGCCGCGGGTCGTCGGCGTGGGGAAAGTTTGTCTCGTAGTCCTCCGCTGATAGGGACTCGAATCTGTTGCTGTAGTTTAGCTGTGCGTGATAGTCATGATGTTGTGCTGCGTTTGCCTGATGCTGCTGCCAGGGCTTGTTGCGGCGCCTGCCTGTCGCAATTTGCCATTCTCCTGGCTCTTGGGTCCGCGGTGCAGCTTGCCTACGCGGCTGTGCTGCACGCGGCTGCTGTTGCTGCTGATAGTGTGTATTGGGTTGCTGCGGGAAACGCTGGCGCAGTGCAGCAATGTAGGCGGGACATCCCCTGTAGGTTGCAGTGTGTGCAGCCTTACAGTTAGCACACTGAGGCTCTTTAGCTTTGCAATTTGTTGTTTTGTGTGGTCCTGCGCAGTAGCAGCAGACAGATTGGAAACCGCATTGTGGAGTAATATGGCCTATCCTACAGCAGTTGCCGCACAGCAGGGGGCCCTGGGATGTCGGTACTCTTCAATACGCACTTTCAGGCCAAGGATATGCGTAATGGCGTGCGCCGATTCGTAGTCCCGCGGTACGTCAAGCTGGTACATTTTGAGAGGCTGTCTGTACCGATCATGCATTTGATGAATGACAATGACTGGGACTTGTTGTTGTTTTAGGTTGGCTTCAATTCGCCTGGTGTAGGTACCTGCTGGTATGTCTTTGATAACATATTTCAGCGGCTTTTCTGAGCTAAGTCGCGTCAGGAAATGCTCGTACGGAGCCTGTTTAATAATGCGCAGTGCAGCATGATAGTCTGGGATAGATTGCATCGTGTATTGCGTGCCCCGAGCTGTGTCGTGGGCCGTGAAGGCAATGTTGGCTGCCTGTAGCGCGTCATAGAGCCCCTCGTAGGGGCGGTCTCTGTCGTGGCGCACCGTGATTGGCGCGGAGCGGAAGGGCGGGGGGAGGTGCTGGTCCTGCCCGCTATTGTCGTCGCTCGGGCCGCTCGCGTCGTGTGCTGTGGCATGCGCGCTTGTTTGCGAGTCGTCTGAATGCTGTAGGAGGCGTTTGCATTCGTGCGCCTGTGTGTCATCTGAGTTCTTACGCTTGTGCGCGTGTGGATCAGCTGTTGTGTCCATATTGGCGCTCTCAGGGTCGTACAACCCCGCCTGGGCCTGTTCAGGGCCCGGGTGCATGGCGGGGAGGGAAGGGGGTGCCTGAGGGGCAATTACGGTTCTCCTAACAAAAGAAGGGAGAGATCCACCCACAGCCTCTGCACAGAGCTGTGCAGAGGTTAGGCCTAAGGCGCTAGCACCTTCGGTGGTTTCTCTCTTATTTAGGTCCCTATTCGTCGATGTTCGCGGTAGTTCAAAACTGGTATTAAAGGTTACTTGGCGGACTTTCGCTGCAGGAGCAGAGACTACATGTTCACAGTAGTATATAATAGGGCATCCGAGATCAGGCTTCAGGCTGTGGTGGTGGTGTCGGCGTCCGCCATCTTGGATTTGTGACGTCACGACGGCAAAAATTCCTCAAAATTCCTCAAAAATGACTCAAAATGAATCAAAATTTCCCGTTTTAAGAAAAAATTTCCCGTTTTCGAGGGAAAAATTCCCGTTTCGAGGGAAAATTTCCCGTTTTATTCCTTAAAAATCCCAGCGGCTAGAAATGTCCTGATAGAGGCTTAAGCATCCTTAACTCAAGCCTCAGTTAAGCCTCTATCAGGATGTGACCTTGACCTTTGACCTTGACCCCGACGGCCATCTTGGATCCCCCATTTTGGATGACGTCATTTTGTTTTCTAGAAAATTCCGGCATTGTGTTATCGGCCATTTTGAATTATGACGTCACCGTTGCAATTTCCGTTACGGCCGCCATCTTTAAATTTATTATCCGATTTTAATGAAAAAAAATTTAAAAATTATAAAAAAATTAAATAATAAAATTTTTAAAAAATATTTAAAAAACAAACATTTACGACACGGAGCTCGGAGTCCTCGGTTCAAACCCGACGAGTGCAAAAAAATAAAAGTGGCGACCGATCCTTCCCCCGCGGTGGCTGCAGGCATACTGACTCCCACCACTTTTTTTTTCAAAGCATATATATCTTCAGGTAGTATGACGTCATGTCCGCCATCTTATCCTCGTTTGCTGGAAGCCATCATCAGTGTATCGTCGGGTTTGTGCGCTGACGCCATGTTAGTTTAATTATTATCCGCTAGAGTGCAGTAATCATTTATTATTGCTGTGACACCCGACATCTTGTCATTTGGCCGCCATCTTGAAAATCCGTAATTATTTAGCTAGAAATTCAGGAAAAATTCCAAAATTTATTAAATAAATTTGTAATCTATATACTGATTGATTAGGTAGACTAAGGTCCTTGGTACGATCTAGGACGATGCAAAAAAAATTAAATATAACATCAATTTAACATAATAGTAACAGGTTCGAGGAATTAAACACCACAAGTTTTTTTACAAATATAATATTTATTACATAATTTCTATTCTACTACAGGATCATTTGCGAAAGCCAGCAATCTTATAATCATTTAGTTCCGCAGCGGTGTGAAATGACTAATTCTTAGCTCCAATCGGTTTATACTAGACAGAGTCCAGCCAGAACCTTTACAGACATAGTCCACCTCTTCTTGACAGAGTTTCTGGATACCGTCTTTAACAGTTTGCTTCACATCGTTAGAACTGTAAATTACAGCAGCCGATGTCTTGAATGCACACTTCTTCACTTTGTCATCGAACGGATATGGCTTTCCATATATACAGTCCAACCACAAGTTATATTTCAAAGGTCCGTTTGTTGCTACATCATCAGTAAGCTGATTGATTATGTCCTCTCTAATATCATCAAGAAAATTACAAATGTCTTTCGACTCACCTAACGTATTTAAATAATAGTAGTCCTTCAATGTTCCACGAAATGCAGACTGCGCCAAGTAGAAGCCATTATCGTTCACTTGTAATGCGCCGAACACAGTCTTAGGTTTATTTTCCTGTTCAGACGTCATACCAATCGGTTGCTGCACATCGGTTTTCTTGCTTGTACGCTCACGAGCCTTCAACCTAAACCGAGGAGTCGAAATTTCTACAGGTAGTTCAGCAGTAGGCACACGGACTTCACCTTTACAGTTTTTCGCATGTCGTCGCAAATTATCAATTCGAGTAAACCATTCATGACACTCATCACATCGTAACTTCATGCGAGAAGGATTCTTCGTGCATTTGCTCCGCTCATGTCTTCGTGCATCATGGGAAAATGCGAACGACGTATCACAGTAGCTGCAAGGATACCGTGGTGATGAAGACGATCCTTTCAGACCCGATCCAGATACAGGCGTTGCAACAATAGTACCATTTCCAGGCATACTCTTATGAACATCAATGCATCGTTGTTGCGCCGAAACCTTTACTTTCTGCCGCACAGCAGGACCTTTGCATGCCTTCATGTGCGTTTTCATATTATCTTTTCTGGCAAACTGCTTATGACATTTCTCACAAACAAACATTTTACGATATAGGTTCTTGACACATTCGCTCCTCTCGTGTAGCCGAGCATTGCTGTTGTTTGAGAAAATCTTGTCGCAGTAACAGCACCGATGTTCGCTAGTTGTCAAATCAGCATCCATTGAAGTCTCCATCGAGGTCGTATCGTCGATCGTCGTGGTTTCCTGCACATCCAGCTCAGTAGTCATTAAGCTCTCTTCTGCTGGTGGTATCACATCTGTTGAAAACTCCTCCAATGTTGACGTCGTCGTTGCCAACGGGATCTGCACCTTCTCCATCGTAGCTGTCGTCAAGGTCCCCGTAGACGATGGTACAACCTCCGAGTTCGTCGTTAAAGACGGTAAAGATGCCATCGAGGTCTCAAGAACAGCTAATTGACACGACTTATGCACCAGAAGAAACAAACTAGGTGATCCTTACACCGCCGACGACAGTAACAAACTGAGCGTTCTGCTGTCTAGGACTCGCTTATATACATGCACCGTATGGAACAATACGCTAGTCAAATCAAGAACCATTTACAATAATACTAGAGTCAAATCTACAAATTAAAAAATAGGATCATTTGATCGAAAAAAATATCGATCTCTCCAATATACGCCAGGTTCCAAGAGCTACAATTCACGTCATCAGATCCATCTACATTTTGCTCCTATGCTTCAATTGACCATTAGCTGCAAGTGCTCCAACAGCTCCATCAGCTTCAACACGTAATGTACGCAATGTACACGCAATACATGCAATTTACACGCAATAAATGTAATGATTACACAGTACACACAGGAAACGGAATGTACACACAGTACACACAGGAAACTTAACGTACACACAGTACACACAGGAAACTGAACGTACACACAGTACACACAGGAAACTAAACGTACACACAGTACACACAGGAAACAGAACGTACACACAGTACACACAGGAAATGGGACGTACACACAGGAAACGGAACATACAGTACACACAGGAAACGGGACGTACACACAGTACACACAGGAAACGGGACGTACACACAGTACACACAGGAAACGGAACATACACACAGTACACACAGGAAACGGGATGTACACACAGTACACACAGGAAACGGGACGTACACACAGGAAATCGAAACGTACACACAGTACACACACAGGAAACGGGACGTACACACAGTACACACAGGAAACTGAACGTACACACAGTACACACAGGAAACGGAACGTACATACAGTACACACAGGAAACGGGACGTACACACAGTACAACCAGGAAACGGAACGTACACACAGTACACACAGGAAACGGAACGTACACACAGTACACACAGAAAACGGAACGTACACACAGTGCACACAGGAAACTAAACGTACACACAGTGCACACAGGAAACTGAACGTACACACAGTACACACAGGAAACGTAATGATCACACATACAGTAGCGGAAACACTCACAGGCTTAGTTGGAAATCAGAATACAAAAAATAAAAACATTAAATTTTTACTTTCAATATTTTATTACTTCTCAACATTACACAAATACAAGTAAAAGAAGCCATTATTGTATGTAGCCAGCTTTCCTCAGTTCTTTGAGTATGAAGGATATTTCTTTGATGCACGGATAGTTTCCTGCACAAAGCGAGCCATGTAGAAGTCTTAGCCGGTCAACCAATATGTTTGGATCTTTCCATGATGTGTAATCAATCTCTTCTACCACCATCTTACTTGCTTGTTTATTATAAATACTTTTAATATTACAATCATCCCAGTGATCATAATAAGCATTATCAGATTTATTTATTATAACACGACGTTTCCATCGTTTCGGTCTCAGGACATCGCCACATTCTTCGATCTTGTCAGCTCTAGGTGCTTCATCACAGTCTATGCCTTTGTCAACAGCCTCAGAGTCACTGTAACAATCACTGTAGAAGACATCCTCTTCACCCAGATT
Source organism: Bacillus rossius redtenbacheri (assembly GCF_032445375.1). Classification (NCBI taxonomy): domain Eukaryota; kingdom Metazoa; phylum Arthropoda; class Insecta; order Phasmatodea; family Bacillidae; genus Bacillus; species Bacillus rossius. The sequence goes on along the minus strand of NC_086342.1, from coordinate 40,442,498 downwards.
ACCGTATGAATTCGCTATCGATGATGTCGAAGTGTCTTCATCGTCTTCATGCTTCCTTTTTAGGAGTCCATCATTTTTACAAAGAATGGAGGATCTACTGAATATAGGCTTGAATATATTCTCACTTTTCACGGTGTTGATACTTCCATTAGTTTCAGTCTTCCCGAAGCCATTAGCATCCTTCAATTTATGTTCTTCCTCACGATCGGGTGAGCTAATACCATCACGCTCAGGACAAGGAAAATTATTGTCATAATGCAGATCACTCTTCTTTAGTCTAGTGGATCCATCGGTGTCCTCTATGCCGTAAGTAGTCTTGACTTTACATGTTCTACCATGTCTTTTTAAGCTGTCAATTCGTGTTAACAACCTGCTACAACGATTACAGCTTAACATGTTGCGTAGTGGGTTTCTAGCACAATCATTCTTCTCATGACGTCTAGCATTCCTTCTCATGACAAAATCCTTGCCACAGTATCTACAGCGGCTTCCTTCCGATTCAGCTATAGATAACAAACCACGATCCATGGTAGCTTCTGTGACTAATGTTAGATACAAACTGTCAGTTTTCTCCAATTGGAACCATTTCTTAAATAGAGTTTTTGAAATATTTCATCAGCGAGAGTTAAGTTATCTAATGCAAAGCAAATTGATGCAAGTAGTTCCGGCTGTCGTCAACAGATGGCGCCACGTGTTGCTTGCAGGTAAATAATATATATTTCATTAATGTGGGATGCGGAACGCTCACTATCGATCGCAAAGGGAGGTTGGCTTCGATAGTATCCAAGGAGAAAAAAGTTCGTCCTTCCTGCTAGTGCTTCTCAGATTTCTCACGGTCCACAATCTTGGATTACGACGTCACAGCGGCCATATTGGATGGGTGTGACCTTGACCTTTGACCGAAACCGCAGGAATGATCGCAAGCACGCGGATTAACCATCAAAATATAGATAAGAATAAACAGGAGCACACAGAGAAAACCATCATAATATTGGCAAGAATAATCAGGAGCACACGGAGAAAACCGCCACAAGTTTTCTTTGATATCATTAAAATAAAAAAAATTAATAAAAAATAAAAACGAAAAAAAAATAAACATTCTGGCTTGTACTAGAACTCTATCTTTGCTCATCAATGAGAAGTTCACAAGCTAGCAGAATGTTTGAATTTTTTTTCGTTTTTATTTTTTATTAATTTTTTTTATTTTAATGATATCAAAGAAAACTTGTGGCGGTTTTCTCCGTGTGCTCCTGATTATTCTTGCCAATATTATGATGGTTTTCTCTGTGTGCTCCTGTTTATTCTTATCTATATTTTGATGGTTAATCCGCGTGCTTGCGATCATTCCTGCGGTTTCGGTCAAAGGTCAAGGTCACACCCATCCAATATGGCCGCTGTGACGTCGTAATCCAAGATTGTGGACCGTGAGAAATCTGAGAAGCACTAGCAGGAAGGACGAACTTTTTTCTCCTTGGATACTATCGAAGCCAACCTCCCTTTGCGATCGATAGTGAGCGTTCCGCATCCCACATTAATGAAATATATATTATTTACCTGCAAGCAACACGTGGCGCCATCTGTTGACGACAGCCGGAACTACTTGCATCAATTTGCTTTGCATTAGATAACTTAACTCTCGCTGATGAAATATTTCAAAAACTCTATTTAAGAAATGGTTCCAATTGGAGAAAACTGACTGTATCTAACATTAGTCACAGAAGCTACCATGGATCGTGGTTTGTTATCTATAGCTGAATCGGAAGGAAGCCGCTGTAGATACTGTGGCAAGGATTTTGTCATGAGAAGGAATGCAAGACGTCATGAGAAGAATGATTGTGCTAGAAACCCACTACGCAACATGTTAAGCTGTAATCGTTGTAGCAGGTTGTTAACACGAATTGACAGCTTAAAAAGACATGGTAGAACATGTAAAGTCAAGACTACTTACGGCATAGAGGACACCGATGGATCCACTAGACTAAAGAAGAGTGATCTGCATTATGACAATAATTTTCCTTGTCCTGAGCGTGATGGTATTAGCTCACCCGATCGTGAGGAAGAACATAAATTGAAGGATGCTAATGGCTTCGGGAAGACTGAAACTAATGGAAGTATCAACACTGTGAAAAGTGAGAATATATTCAAGCCTATATTCAGTAGATCCTCCATTCTTTGTAAAAATGATGGACTCCTAAAAAGGAAGCATGAAGACGATGAAGACACTTCGACATCATCGATAGCGAATTCATACGGTAATCTGGGTGAAGAGGATGTCTTCTACAGTGATTGTTACAGTGACTCTGAGGCTGTTGACAAAGGCATAGACTGTGATGAAGCACCTAGAGCTGACAAGATCGAAGAATGTGGCGATGTCCTGAGACCGAAACGATGGAAACGTCGTGTTATAATAAATAAATCTGATAATGCTTATTATGATCACTGGGATGATTGTGATATTAAAAGTATTTATAATAAACAAGCAAGTAAGATGGTGGTATAAGAGATTGATTACACATCATGGAAAGATCCAAACATATTGGTTGACCGGCTAAGACTTCTACATGGCTCGCTTTGTGCAGGAAACTATCCGTGCATCAAAGAAATATCCTTCATACTCAAAGAACTGAGGAAAGCTGGCTACATACAATAATGGCTTCTTTTACTTGTATTTGTGTAATGTTGAGAAGTAATAAAATATTGAAAGTAAAAATTTAATGTTTTTATTTTTTGTATTCTGATTTCCAACTAAGCCTGTGAGTGTTTCCGCTACTGTATGTGTGATCATTACGTTTCCTGTGTGTACTGTGTGTACGTTCAGTTTCCTGTGTGCACTGTGTGTACGTTTAGTTTCCTGTGTGCACTGTGTGTACGTTCCGTTTTCTGTGTGTACTGTGTGTACGTTCCGTTTCCTGTGTGTACTGTGTGTACGTTCCGTTTCCTGGTTGTACTGTGTGTACGTCCCGTTTCCTGTGTGTACTGTATGTACGTTCCGTTTCCTGTGTGTACTGTGTGTACGTTCAGTTTCCTGTGTGTACTGTGTGTACGTCCCGTTTCCTGTGTGTGTACTGTGTGTACGTTTCGATTTCCTGTGTGTACGTCCCGTTTCCTGTGTGTACTGTGTGTACATCCCGTTTCCTGTGTGTACTGTGTGTATGTTCCGTTTCCTGTGTGTACTGTGTGTACGTCCCGTTTCCTGTGTGTACTGTGTGTACGTCCCGTTTCCTGTGTGTACTGTATGTTCCGTTTCCTGTGTGTACGTCCCATTTCCTGTGTGTACTGTGTGTACGTTCTGTTTCCTGTGTGTACTGTGTGTACGTTTAGTTTCCTGTGTGTACTGTGTGTACGTTCAGTTTCCTGTGTGTACTGTGTGTACGTTAAGTTTCCTGTGTGTACTGTGTGTACATTCCGTTTCCTGTGTGTACTGTGTAATCATTACATTTATTGCGTGTAAATTGCATGTATTGCGTGTACATTGCGTACATTACGTGTTGAAGCTGATGGAGCTGTTGGAGCACTTGCAGCTAATGGTCAATTGAAGCATAGGAGCAAAATGTAGATGGATCTGATGACGTGAATTGTAGCTCTTGGAACCTGGCGTATATTGGAGAGATCGATATTTTTTTCGATCAAATGATCCTATTTTTTAATTTGTAGATTTGACTCTAGTATTATTGTAAATGGTTCTTGATTTGACTAGCGTATTGTTCCATACGGTGCATGTATATAAGCGAGTCCTAGACAGCAGAACGCTCAGTTTGTTACTGTCGTCGGCGGTGTAAGGATCACCTAGTTTGTTTCTTCTGGTGCATAAGTCGTGTCAATTAGCTGTTCTTGAGACCTCGATGGCATCTTTACCGTCTTTAACGACGAACTCGGAGGTTGTACCATCGTCTACGGGGACCTTGACGACAGCTACGATGGAGAAGGTGCAGATCCCGTTGGCAACGACGACGTCAACATTGGAGGAGTTTTCAACAGATGTGATACCACCAGCAGAAGAGAGCTTAATGACTACTGAGCTGGATGTGCAGGAAACCACGACGATCGACGATACGACCTCGATGGAGACTTCAATGGATGCTGATTTGACAACTAGCGAACATCGGTGCTGTTACTGCGACAAGATTTTCTCAAACAACAGCAATGCTCGGCTACACGAGAGGAGCGAATGTGTCAAGAACCTATATCGTAAAATGTTTGTTTGTGAGAAATGTCATAAGCAGTTTGCCAGAAAAGATAATATGAAAACGCACATGAAGGCATGCAAAGGTCCTGCTGTGCGGCAGAAAGTAAAGGTTTCGGCGCAACAACGATGCATTGATGTTCATAAGAGTATGCCTGGAAATGGTACTATTGTTGCAACGCCTGTATCTGGATCGGGTCTGAAAGGATCGTCTTCATCACCACGGTATCCTTGCAGCTACTGTGATACGTCGTTCGCATTTTCCCATGATGCACGAAGACATGAGCGGAGCAAATGCACGAAGAATCCTTCTCGCATGAAGTTACGATGTGATGAGTGTCATGAATGGTTTACTCGAATTGATAATTTGCGACGACATGCGAAAAACTGTAAAGGTGAAGTCCGTGTGCCTACTGCTGAACTACCTGTAGAAATTTCGACTCCTCGGTTTAGGTTGAAGGCTCGTGAGCGTACAAGCAAGAAAACCGATGTGCAGCAACCGATTGGTATGACGTCTGAACAGGAAAATAAACCTAAGACTGTGTTTGGCGCATTACAAGTGAACGATAATGGCTTCTACTTGGCGCAGTCTGCATTTCGTGGAACATTGAAGGACTACTATTATTTAAATACGTTAGGTGAGTCGAAAGACATTTGTAATTTTCTTGATGATATTAGAGAGGACATAATCAATCAGCTTACTGATGATGTAGCAACAAACGGACCTTTGAAATATAACTTGTGGTTGGACTGTATATATGGAAAGCCATATCCGTTCGATGACAAAGTGAAGAAGTGTGCATTCAAGACATCGGCTGCTGTAATTTACAGTTCTAACGATGTGAAGCAAACTGTTAAAGACGGTATCCAGAAACTCTGTCAAGAAGAGGTGGACTATGTCTGTAAAGGTTCTGGCTGGACTCTGTCTAGTATAAACCGATTGGAGCTAAGAATTAGTCATTTCACACCGCTGCGGAACTAAATGATTATAAGATTGCTGGCTTTCGCAAATGATCCTGTAGTAGAATAGAAATTATGTAATAAATATTATATTTGTAAAAAAACTTGTGGTGTTTAATTCCTCGAACCTGTTACTATTATGTTAAATTGATGTTATATTTAATTTTTTTTGCATCGTCCTAGATCGTACCAAGGACCTTAGTCTACCTAATCAATCAGTATATAGATTACAAATTTATTTAATAAATTTTGGAATTTTTCCTGAATTTCTAGCTAAATAATTACGGATTTTCAAGATGGCGGCCAAATGACAAGATGTCGGGTGTCACAGCAATAATAAATGATTACTGCACTCTAGCGGATAATAATTAAACTAACATGGCGTCAGCGCACAAACCCGACGATACACTGATGATGGCTTCCAGCAAACGAGGATAAGATGGCGGACATGACGTCATACTACCTGAAGATATATATGCTTTGAAAAAAAAAGTGGTGGGAGTCAGTATGCCTGCAGCCATCGCGGGGGAAGGATCGGTCGCCACTTTTATTTTTTTGCACTCGTCGGGTTTGAACCGAGGACTCCGAGCTCCGTGTCGTAAATGTTTGTTTTTTTAAATATTTTATTAAAAATTTTATTATTTAATTTTTTTATAATTTTTAAATTTTTTTTCATTAAAATCGGATAATAAATTTAAAGATGGCGGCCGTAACGGAAATTGCAACGGTGACGTCATAATTCAAAATGGCCGATAACACAATGCCGGAATTTTCTAGAAAACAAAATGACGTCATCCAAAATGGTGGATCCAAGATGGCCGTCGGGGTCAAGGTCAAAGGTCAAGGTCACATCCTGATAGAGGCTTAACTGAGGCTTGAGTTAAGGATGCTTAAGCCTCTATCAGGACATTTCTAGCCGCTGGGATTTTTAAGGAATAAAACGGGAAATTTTCCCTCGAAACGGGAATTTTTCCCTCGAAAACGGGAAATTTTTTCTTAAAACGGGAAATTTTGATTCATTTTGAGTCATTTTTGAGGAATTTTGAGGAATTTTTGCCGTCGTGACGTCACAAATCCAAGATGGCGGACGCCGACACCACCACCACAGCCTGAAGCCTGATCTCGGATGCCCTATTATATACTACTGTTCACCTGCCTACTCTACTCGAATCCTGCCCTCCTCCTGCCCTCTCCTGCCTTCCTGCCGGAAGCGCCTGGACAATGACGAAGCGAATTTTAAACAAATCGGATAAAATCCCGCCCCTCCAAACAAACAATGGCATAGTCTTCCTGCCACGTGACAAGGCACAAGCTTTCGCTGACACACTGGAAACAGCATTCCAGCCCAACATGCAGCCTTGCGACAGGCTATTCACAGCGCAAATTTACCGCGAAATCCGTGTTAAATTGCGACAACCCACAATCTCTGCGCCTCTGCTCACACAGGCGCAAGAAATAAAGCGTGCTATCAAGAAAATGAAGCCACGAAAAGCTCCCGAGAATGACGGCATTCAGGCTGTTGTTCTCAAACAACTCCCGAACGAAACACTAGAATATCTAGCCGAATGCATAAATGCAATGTTTAGGTTAAATAGTTTCCCCTCGCAGTGGAAAGAGGCTAGAGTTATAGTCTTCCACAAGCCAGGCAAAAACAAAACACTGCCACAGAATTACAGACCTATCAGTCTGCTAAGCACTGTGTCTAAAGTCGTGGAGAGTATTATACTACACAGACTGAATGTACACATTCACGAGAATAACATACTGCCGAATAAACAGTTCGGCTTTCGCAGTACACATTCGACAGTGCATCAGTTAGTGCGCCTGACTGAAGAAATCACAACCGCATTTAACGTACACGATTACGTTGTTGCTACGTTTATAGATGTAGAAAAAGCCTTCGACAAAGTATTTCATGCGGAGCTAATCTACAAACTCTACCAAACAGGATTCCCGGACTGCTATATCAAGCTAGTCGCATCATACTTAGCAGGCAGAACCTTTAGAGTATTTACCGAAGGAGCTCTATCTGACCTAAAACAAATACGAGCAGGTGTTCCACAGGGAAGCATCCTAGGCCCCGTGCTATTTAATGTATATGTCAGCGACATGCCACGCCCCGCACACCGCCTAGTGAAGCTGGGCTGTTATGCAGATGACACAGTGCTGTATAGCAGGTCCCACAACCTCCAGCTAGCTACGAACAGACTGCAAGTCGCGCTCACCGAGTTTGAACGATGGTGCATGACTTGGCGCATCAAAGTAAACACAACCAAGTCAGAGACTATTGTGTTTACCCGCAAAAATCTCCCGCCAGCACAACATAGGCCGCAAATACGTTTGTTTGACGAACTAACACCACATAAGGACGTAGTGAAATATCTAGGCGTATACATGGATAGGAAGCTACTCTGGCGCCACCACATTGACACTAAGCGAGCGCAAGCGCAGGCTAGGATTAGTGCACTATATTCAGTCATGAGCAGGCGATGCGGCAACAAGGTCAAAACCAGCCTACTGCTGTACAAAGCTCTAATTAGCCCAATAATCACATATGCAGCCCCAGTCTGGGCAACAGCTGCCCCTACACACTTACTCAAACTACAGCGAATACAGAACAGGTGTATTCGAATCGCTACCGATGCCCCGAGGTACTGTCCAGTAGAAGCATTGCATAGGGAAACCGAGTCGGAAACTCTGCAAGACTTTTACATTCGCACAACACAAACTTTCTATGATAAATGCGAAAACAATTTAAACCCACATGTTTCCTCACTTGGAAATTATGATCCAGACGCTGCACAAAAATACAAACGCCCGAAATCCATCCTGGCGCACCGACCCCCATAGTGGCCTGTGATTGGCTGGTAGCTGCGGCCAATCACAGCGCACCTGCGCAATTTTTTTTTTCCTAACCTAACTAAAACTAAGTGTATTTTGTTTGGGAGGGGTCTGGGTTAGGGAAGACTCTAGGTGCGTTCCATGGCTTAAACCCAGCATGATTAGGCGTAAGGGCACCTGCGCGCAGCCGAGGCCAGACCCCAACACCGCGGTTGCGGACTGGCGAGAAAATTCCGCGCAGATCGACACTCGTATTCTGGCAGCTCCAGATTTAGAATTAAACATACTATTTTTTATGTATAATTTTAAGAATTAATTAATGGGATTCTGACCATGTGCCTGATCACATCCTGCGGTGCAAATAAGCAACATTGGACCAGCCAATGATTGGCATGCCCAGGCTGGCAGCATAATGTGTCGGATCCCACCACTCCCAGTACACTAGCTGAGCTGCAACCCAGCAGCGAGGCCGGACAGACACAGACGCACGACACGGTAAGCCAATAATGCCTTCAGCTTTGTGCCGAGTACATTGGAGTGCGTATCCGCGTAGCTTTGGCTACAAAATTTACCCATTATTGTTTAGAAATGCGTATTTTTATTTATATAAGTAAGTAGACTCACCAATGGTTAATAGGTGTTTGACCATGTGTCTGACCACGTCCTGCGGTGCAAATAAGCAACATTGGACTAGCCAATGATTGACATGCCCAGGCTGGCAACACAACGTGTCGGCATGCATGGCTGCGGCATCTGGGGCAACCCGGGTGCTGCGGACATATAATTATGTTATTTAACATGCGCATATTTTTAATTATTAAGTGAGCAGTCTCACAGTCGTTTAATAGGTGTCTGACCATGTGCCTGACCACGTCCTGCGGTGCAAATAAGCAACATTGGAATAGCCAATGATTGACATGCCCAGGCTGGCAGCACAATGTGTCGGGCATACATGGCCGCGGCGACTGGGGCAACCTGGGAGCTGAGGTCATATAATTAAATTTAGGTTCTTTCAAATAACTTGGCTGGCTGGCAGCCTGGCGGGAAACGACTAAAGTCGCCCCCGAAACCACCAGTACCGCCCAAAACAATGCGCACAGGAATGTGCAAGCCCCCAACCCACGCATGGTAGACTATTTTCTACTCTGTCCAACTCTTCATCCTGAACCATCCTTCTGTTTCCCGTAATCAACCTGCTTGCCAATAATGCATGAATTTTTGCATCCCGCATGTAAGTGCCCAGGGTTTTCCCTGTGTCTATGCAGGTTTTACCTGGGCCCAACTTATCTCGTTTTTAGTCTAGAATAGTCAGTGAGGGGAGTTAGTCATGGCGCCAATTGCTGCCATGGCTGGCCAATCCCCTCCTAGCACACGATGCATGCACCCTCTCCCGCATGGCTAACCCCTGCATGATTAGAGCGTATAGGCTTCGGCCTGAGACGCACTTAGAGTCTCTCCCTAACCCAGACCCCTCCCAAATACACTTAGTTTTTAATTTAGGTTAGGAAAAAAAAAACCAGTCCGAGATCCTTACCCCAGAGTAATCTGGGGAAATAAACGTAGAATACTAAATCTTGTTAAAGTGCTTTCTGCTCTCCCTTCTCACTCTCCTTTCCTACTCTCTCTCCTTTTTCCGGAGCAGCCTTTGTGATTACATTCTGGAATCCCTCTTCCCCTGGAGCAGCCTTTTGAGGATTACACTCTAGGACATTCCTCCTGGAATGGCCCCTTGGGGATTACGTTCTAGGCTCATTCTTGCTCATCTGTACCTCCCCCTTTTTGCCATTACCCTCCCCTTTCCTGCTTCAAGACCTTCGCCAGCAGCCCACCTCAGCCCGACTCGCCGTTCGACTACGGGAGCTCACCACCTCCATCACCACCGGTCTCTGACCAGGGACACGTAAAACTTGACGCCAACCGCCGGTGCTCCCTCTGGTCCGCAAAGGTCGTTATGCCACAACAACACTTGCTCCTAAGTGCGTCGAACACGCCCGAGCGTGATGACCGCGGAGTGTGTGAAAGTGTGCCACAACGAACACCAAAGCGACGTCAGCGCCCGGCCGGGTGTGGCAATGCGCCTAATTAATTATATAATTATTCTGTCAAATTAAAACAACTAAATTAATAACAATTTAAAAGAAGATTCATGTAAGGGAAATTATGTCTAATTGTCTTATAAGCATATATTGTGTAACTTGTCTTTAAGTCCAGAACTGGCCGGGTCGGTTTTCCCGCGTTTCACGTGGTTAGGCGCGAGGCCGCAGGGCGGTCTCGCGCTCAGTTACCGTCGGGAGCTCGAAGGGGTCGGGCGCTCCGCGAACGTCGGGCCATCAACTTTCGCGCTTCATCTCCATATCAGCAATAGTGTAAGTCTTTTAAAATCCTTTAACTAGCTCGGCGCCGACCCCACCCCAGTCGCACGATATTTCGTGCGACTCGTAACTTATTAATTTTTATCCCGACAGGGAGTTTTCTCATATTTTACGTAATTCCATGTCCAGTTTAAGGACAACGTATAGTGGTACGCAGTTTCGGCTTCACAGCCAGCTAATTGTTATTACCGTAGGCTCTTTGTAACGAGTGTTGAATGCTACTGACTAACTTTCACCTTTTAATTTTCACCATCTTAAATGTGTAATTTGTAACGTGTGATTTAACTGAATAACTTTCAATTTCAAGAGACTTTAACGTGTACGTCTCCAGCTGGCGTATCTACGTAATTTTAGAGACAGTAATATTTCGTCACAGGCTAGATTGCAAACAATCCTGAACATAGGGATTTTTCTTCGTGTTTCCGTGTCAGCCTAAGTCGTAGCAACATAAGTTCCGCGATTTTCCACCAAATCCTTCATAGGGACGTGTACCCACCGTTTCAGCTTGTCGATATTACTTTGCAACCTATCCTGGTCGCGCACGTCATTTACATTCAGAGATACGCGTGTCACAGCGTTCCGACAACGGACGCAGCCAGTACCGGGACCAATAAGTGTATCAATACTGAATAAAGTGCAGTGTCCTGTAACTCGTTTACCAATCATTTACAAGGCGTCCTGTGTGGCCTGAACAGCCCAGGTAATTTCCGAACCGAGACGCGCTCCTGCCTGCAGCCACGAGGCCGAACCCCCGTTAAAACCCCTGAGATCCTTTCCAACGGTAATATTTAATTAAAAACTTAAACAGGCAGCGGGAGTGGCGTCAAACTATTTAAATGGTTGGTTACCTACATAACAATGGCTTAGAATGAAAACATCGTATCTCAATTTTTGGACGAAAATACATTTTTTATGTTTTTGGCTGGAAAACCTCGTATCTCACAAAATGTTTGGCTGAAAGAAATAAAATGTGCATCCTACTGCTTTCTATCGGGAATAAAAGAAACCACTTATATCAGTAACACTGTTTTTTGTCTCTGCTGTAAAACTTGCATTTTATGAGATACAAGGTTTTCATTCTAAGCCATCGATAGTTCAGTAATTCCATAGGCGTGTCGACTGGGGGGGGGGGGGGGGGGGCAGGTGGGCCATGGCCCCCCCTAATGTAATCACTCATATCGGCATTTTCTCTAATGCGTTCGTTAATATTCGTATATTCCTGGCACTGTGACACTCAAACTGTTTTTCAGTATTTGCAGCATGCTAATTAACAATATTTTTAAACATTTTATCGTTCTGGAAATACAGCCACCTTAGTTTATTTAAAACACGAGGTCCCTTAAAATGTCCAAGCAAAAAAAAAATATATTAAGAGGTTTGTTAAAGTTCTATTGTCTGAATTGCTGTGTTTGCATTCACTAAAAAGAAGTTCATTTCAAGGCAGATCTGGACCAAGCTATTGGGAAATTCATGACAGGTGGGGAAAGGGGGGTGGGTTGGGGGGGGGGGGGGGAGAATGTGTAAGTACCCTTTAAACATTGTCTATGAAAAAAAACATATTTTCAAGATTGTTAAAACTATACGGATATAAATATTAACTAGTAAACATATCTCGTCGATACTGCACAAAAATATAAACACGACAATGAGTGAATGTATTTAGGCTATTTAACATTCTAAATTCAGCTTCTGATTTAAAAATTTAGCAGGGCCCCTCCTAATGGAAATTCTGGGCACGCCTATGAGAAATTCCCAATAAATTTAAAAAGATTTTGCAGTATTTTTACTGTAGCTAACATAACTTAACAAACTACCTACATTATTTTTAAAGTATTTAAAGTTCCGCTAACCTAATTTAATTAACAATCCACACTATCTAAAACTATTTTTTAATGTACCTAACCGACCATTCTCATAATATCACAGTATTTGTAAGTGTAACCTAACCTTACCACTCATTAGAATGTATACCTACCTACTATTGGTAATAAAAAAAACTTGAAGTATGTACCGCTATGCCTTCTTTAGACAATGATTCCAAAACATGTCAGGAAGTAAAAAAAAAAATGTACTTAGGCCTATTTTGTAGTTTTTATTAAAAATTAAAAAAAAAAAACACTCTTATTCAGAATTTCCACTTACTGGTAGCTACGATTATTATTTGACGATGAACACTAAGACATTTCACCAAATAAAAACTTTAAACAAATTGATTCATTTAAATTGGGTGTGAAATGGTTAGTTTGGGTTAAAGTTAGCATAATAACATACATTAGAACGAATACTTTACGAACTAAAAAGAAATGGTTTATTAGTATTGCATTGTTTTGTTTATTTAACTTCGAGGCAAGTTTTATATTTTAAGTTTAACTTGCTATGCAAGTTATGTCTTAACATGTATTAAGATTATTACATTTTTCGAGATTTATGTTCGTTTAGTGCAGCAATAATGGTGTCAATAGTTTATCAAACAATATTCTTTGTATTATACTCTCATCTCTCAATATTTTATATGTAATAGTTATTGAAAATAATTTTGATTACTATTATATTTAAGTGTAATTCTCCTAATGTAATAACTGACCCGGTAATTACGATTTAATTATTGGTATTTCAAAAATTGCAATAATTTTAATAGGAAGTTTTCGGTTATTCCTAGATATTCAGTCGTCACTAATACCACTTTGCACTGTGAAGGACTAACGGGGTAGAGGTGGGTAGAGGTGGGTCGAAAAGTAACAACCTGATACTTTGTCACTGATACGCGCCTGTATCAGGAACGGCAAACGAGTACACTTGAAAAGTATCAGAGACTTTAGTATCAGTTCAGAATTCACCTGGAACAACACCACGGCCAATGAGCGCAGTACCCGATCGCAGATGACGGTCACTTGGGCGGAGCTTGTGAAAGGGGAGGGAGCAGGAACGACGAATAAGGGATAAAGAAGGGAAAGAATGTAGGGGAGGAAGCGCAGGGGAAGGCGTTGAAGCCTTGAAGGAGAGGCGCAAAGCGATATTGTTACAAGCAGGGCTGCCACTCATGGGTTTTTCCACCCAGATCTGGGTTTTTCCAATGGTGTTTGGGTTTCTGGGTTTTTAAATAATGAATTCCAACAATTCTAGGTTTTTTATAATTTTAATTATTTTTATACCTAAAACAATAATAAAGGTAGTAGCTACTGTATATGTTGCAATATCTGTTTGATAAATGCAAACAAGTCTATGTGTTTCACACACAAAAATACATATAAACACAAAACTAGTTTTCAAGAAGCTAAGTCGAATATTAAATTAGACACATTCTTCAAAGAGGCTTGCAGAACACAAAACCAATGCAACAATTAACCTTCAAACCAATCTTGTATAATCAGACTCTGAATAAAGACTAACGTACATGATGCAGTTTTATAAAAACAATTACCGGTTTAAAGAATGCAGTGATGGTGTTTGTTTTGTTTTGTCATGTATATATTTGTAGGTTTTTTTATGATATGTGCTGGTCCAAGAATTACTTATACAGCCATTTTGCTGCAGTGTAATTTTCTTGTATTGGTTGTATTTAACCGTTTTCAGTCTTGTAAGGTAATTAATTGTTTTATATTAAAACCAGTTATGTTTATATTTTTGAATTAGTACGCAAACATTTTCGACGATAGCATTTTAGACGCATCTGGGTTTTTTACCCATGTGTCTGGGTTTTTTTGTAGGTTATCTAGGTTTTTCATGAATATCAGAGTGGCAGCCCTGGTTACAAGTCGTTTTGTTTATTGTCCTACTTCAAAGTACGCTCAGTGCGCAGTGCGTGCACCGTCTCGTTCAATAATAAAACTAATGAAATTTTAATATTAAAAAGTGTACTATCAGGTCACAGTTGGCAACACTGAACCAGGGAGCGCCTAACTCTCTTGGCAATGGCCGACATGCTAACATCTATTTATCGTACATGGTGGCAGCGGTAAACAGCGTTAATGTTTCCGTTGTGTTTCGAGGCGCTCGGGGTTTATTCATTGTACCTGTTACTACATAATAAATCAGTATGGATAGCGACGCGTCAGAGGCGGCCTCGCCGCCTGGGCGAGTAAACAATCTTCAACCACCACAGCCAATGGACTTCACTCAGCCGGCAGCATGGCCAGCTTGGGAAAGAAGATTTTTGCGGTATATGTCCGTGTCAGGGCATGGTTCTAAACCGGGTAAAGATAAGGTTGATCTATTGCTGTACGTGTTGGGAGAACGTGCGGAGGAAATATGGACACAGTTTCACCCGACGCCGAACACATTGGAAAAAGCGTTGAAAGAGTTTCGTGAGTACTTCACACCCAGAACAAATACAATTTTTGAAAGATACAAATTTAATTCTCGAGTTCAGATTCAAGGTGAATCGGTTGGTGAATTCGTAATGGCGTTGCACACCTTGGCTGCAAGCTGTGATTATGGCGACCTTAAAAATGAACTTATTCGGGACAGGTTAGTGGTTGGCATGGCGGACAAGAAGACTAGCGAGCAGTTACAACTACGTTCAAAACTGACATTAGAAGAGGCGGTTTTGGCAGCTAAACAAGCAGAGCTTCAGTCACAGCAGTCATCAGTGCTTCATCGGGAGAAGCAATACAGTGGTGATGTCAACAGGATCCATAAGGGAATTCGTTCGTCGAATCAACGCAGTGTTTCTCCTCAACAAGGCTCGTCTCGGTCCAGATTTCCGACACATCCAGAAGAAACTCGGTGCCAGTTCTGTGGATTACCTGCACACGATAGGATGAAGTGTCCAGCACGTAAAGCTAAGTGTTTCAATTGTGATAAATTAGGGCATTGGGCTTCTGTATGCAAAGCCGGGGTGAAGCCAGCACGGGGTAAAGTCTTTACAGTTTCAGACAGGGATAGAGATGAGAATGAGAGGCAAGAGGGTACATTTATAGGAGGATTATGGCTAAATTCACTAGGTCGAGTGATAGACAAGTGGACCACTAAAGTGAAAATAGTTGATTTCGAAATGTCAGTAGACTTTCTTATAGATACAGGCGCAGACATTAGTTGTGTTCCTACTTCAGTTGTGCCAGAGAATTTCTTAAAGGTTGTTAAAACGAGTAGGGTGAAAATTTCTGGTCCAGATGGCCACCAGTTAAATGTTTTTGGCTTTCTGGATTTGCTCTTGCAAACAAAGGGTCAAGAAAGTAGATGTAAGGTGTTTGTTATTTCAGGGCTGCAAACTGCAATATTGGGTAGAGCTTGTCTGCAAAGGTTGGGTATTGTATACTTCAGAGGTGATTGTTGTGAGGTTTCTAACGTAAATGATGAAGGTTATGTAGACCCAAATTCGGAACACACAAAGGTTAAAATCCCGATAGAGTTCCCAGGGTTACTTAAGGGATTAGGCAAAATGAAAGGAGAGGTAAAAATTGTGATGAAAGAGGGTGCAAAACCATTTGTTCAGTCCGTTCCAAGGGTAGTAGCCATACCATTGCAAGGTAAATTGAAAGGGGAATTGGACAGGCTGATAGCAATGGATATTATTGAGCCAGTTACTCAACCGACAGATTGGGTAGCACCCATAGTAGTAGTCCCTAAAGGGGATACAGTTCGCTTATGTGGTGACTATGTCATGTCCACCAGTTTGGCCTCGGCTGGTATGATAGCACAAGCCCCAAGTGCGCCACCCATCCTACATAATCTATGGGGATGAAAGTTAGTTCGCAACCCGCCCCTAGATGGCAGACAAAGGGGAATGTAAATTAAGGAAACTCTGTCTACCTGCCCAGCCTAATTCAGGACAATTATGTAAATACCCAGTGTTGTGACAAGAAACCTGTTAATTATACACGTGAATGTAAAGAGTATTGTAATTCGAATATGTATGCACAGGAAGGGTACAGATGTGCCCTCCCTAATGAATATGTACATACATTGTATATTTACCCTGGCTGAGCTAAGCCAGGCGGAAAGCTCTCCCCAGTAATTCTGGGTAAATAAAAGTGGCAAAAAAACTTGAGCAGTATTAGTTAGGCAGCGACCTCTCTGGAGGACCGCTCCTCCTTCCTACCTCTCCCTGCCCTTGGGCAGCGACCCCTGCTTGGGGACTGCTCCCGCTCTCTCTCTCCCCCCCCCCCCCCCTGCTCCTGGGTAGCGACCTCATCTCGGGGACCGTTCCCGCTCTCTCCCTGCTCTTGGGCAGCGACCCCTGCTTGGGGACCGCTCCCGTTCCTCTCCTCTCTGCCTGGGACAAGTCAACTACACAGAGTTAAATCGCAGTGTTTGTAGACCTCATTTCCCAATTTCTAGCGTAGAAACTAAACTAGCAATGCTAAAAGAAGCAAAATACTTCTATAAAGTGGATGCCAATTCAGGATTCTACCAAATGGTCTTAGATAAGGATAGTCAGCTTCTCACAACCTTTATTACACCGTTTGGTAGATATTTCTTTAAAAGACTGCCATTTGGCGTTGCATGTGCTCCGGAGTATTTTTCAAGCAAAATTGCACAGCTTCTGGAAAACATTCAAGGGGTTTTATTCCACATGGATGATATTCTTGTCTATGCTTCTACTATTTCCGAACATGATGCTACATTGAGAGAGGTTTTACGTAGACTGGAAACTGAGGGGATAACCATAAATAAAGAGAAAAGTGAGTTTGGGGTAACAGCAGTCAAATACCTGGGATACATGTTGACATCCAAAGGGATTTCGGTGGACCCAGAAAGAGTTCAGTCGTTGTTAGAGTTTCCTCAGCCTACTAACACAAGTGAATTACAACGATTTCTGGGGTTGGTGAATTTTTCATCTCAGTTCCTCCCAAACAAATCTGAAACACTTGAACCATTGTCTTCGCTTCTTAATAAACACTTCATTTATTTGGGGACCGTCGCAGGCAAAGGCTTTTGCTGAGATTAAAAGACTTCTTTCAGAAACGCCTACACTTGCATTTTTTAACACAGAGCAGCAAATAATACTGAGTGCAGATGCCAGCTCTTTTGGGTTAGGTTGTTGTATTATGCAGTCTGTGGCCGGCAGGGCCACATTTTTACTTGTAATTTATTTTTGTTGCTGGTCTCTAGTTTTATATGGTTTTTTATTTCACGTATTTTTACGCCTTTTTTAATTAATGTTAATTTATCTGTAAATTTTTTTTAATTATATTTGTTTCTGTTAATTAGTTCTACGCCGTTTGGTAGCTATCGATTATGAGTTTAAGAACATCGATTGTGTTTCACGTAAATACCACTTGGCGAGCGCCCGGCGGTTGGCTGATGACGTCAGACATTCGGCTTGCCGGGAGTGAAAATCAGCTGGGGCCGCGTAGAGTGTGTGGCCAGCGACCGTGGAGGACAGAGCTATGTGACGGTGCGGACTGGTGTGCCGGACGGCAACGGGCGACGAAGAGTATTGGGATGGAGGGTCCACGCTGGGCGACAGGGCAATGGATTGCCCTGTGATACAGAAGTTATCAAGGTAAAGAGAGGCCGCGATTTTGATTTTTACCCTCGTGATGCTGCACTGGTTTTTGGCAAACCTTGTGAACTGTGTATTTTCCCATACTAAATTTTATTTGGACGGAACTTTTATTAGCCTGTTTGGTGAAGAGGCCCATTTGTTTCACACGTTGTTCCAGTGTGGGATTTTTTAAAAAGGTCGCCCGTTTGCCTGTAGTTGTTATAAAAGTATAAGTTTGGAAGAAACGAACATTTTGCAATTTGTTTTTGAGACTTTGTCTTCGGAATTTGCATACTTAAAGTTGGTTTTAGCTAATATAATCAGCTTGTGCAGTATTATTAAAAGTATGCGATCGGTATTGGACTACATGCGCAGCCTGATGTTGGTTGGTGCGGCCATTCTACGTTTTTATGAAATTATTGGCAAGTTAATAAAGGAGTAAGACTTTGTTTGAAGTATATGATAAATACTTCTGTGGTAACATAGTTATGTTACGTGAAGAGTTTTTGCTACATTTCCCTTAAAAATAAGATAATTTTTTTTTTGATCATCGTTCACGCCTTTGTGAATTCGTACCTATGGCCCGGCGTGGCATTAGACTCTGGAGTTGGTGAGGAAGGTCAGGAAGCCAGCGCACGCCTAGGATATTAACTTTGTTTTTTGGCAAGTCTTTTACAACGAACATCTGAAGAAAGACTAAACCGTTGATTGAGAGTTTAAGAACTTTATTTAAATAATTTGTTTGTACTTCAGTATTATTATTGTAGAATTTTTTATATATTTGTATTGATTGTCTTGTTTCGATTTTTGGTATTAGGGCAGTCAGTAAATTTTGATACTTTATAGTGGCCACGCCTCACGCCCTTATATATTTTTATACTTGTTGTTATCAGTATTTATATTTTTTACGATTTTTTAAAGGTTATTGTTAGTATCGCAAATGGGGATAAGATGCTGCCATTATTAACGTCAGCTTTTGTAGCTAAGCTTGTATGGTTATGTATAGTAAATACTATTTTTGCAAATTTCTATTTTTTAATAACATACGTCCAAAGTCTTGCCTCTTGTTTGTTTAATGGTTACTCTGCTATTATATCCTTTGAAGTTTTTGGCCTGACCCCTGGGCAGTGGTGTGGGGAATTTATATTGTTTAGCTTTTTATGCCTGGTTTTAATATTTATTTTTTCCCTTCGCGCCCAGAGTGAGTCGGGGACGCAATCCCTCTTCCAATTAAGGAGGAAGAAGGGTTACAAGTCAAAAGCGGGAGTTCGACAAGTAGTGGCATATGGTTCTCGAACGCTTACACCCACTGAGAAGCGTTACTCTCAGATTGAACGAGAAACTTTAGCCCTAGCCTGGGGCGCTGAGAAATTCCAACAATACATCCTTGGTTTGCATGTAATCTTGGAAACTGATCATAAACCCTTACTACAAATTTTACAGACCAAACCTATAGATGAACTTACTCCTCGTCTTCAGAGGTTCCGTATCCGACTCATGAGGTATGACTACACAGTCCTGTACGTCCCAGGGAAGGAGTTAGTAGTGGCTGATGCATTGTCTAGAAATCCTTTAGAAGAGTTTGCTAGCAAGAATGATCCAGAACTAACCCGGGAGGTTGAAGCCTTTGTGCATCAAACCCTAACAATTTTCCTTGGGGACTTGGCCTAAAAAGTGCGAGATTCCAGAAAACTTGCAGCCATATTATCAGTTCAGGTATGAAATTTCTTTTGGAGAGGGCCTTTTACTGAAAGGAACAAGAATTGTCATTCCACCCAGCCTACAACTGAAATGCATAAATTTCATTCACATGGGGCATCAAGGGATTGTGAAGTGTCGAGCAAGGGCCAAGCTTTCAGTCTGGTGGATAGGTTTGTCATCTCAGCTTGAAAACTTGATCCGCAATTGTCCACGCTGTGTTGAAGAAAGAGTAAATCACAAAGAGCCATTACTGAAAGAAAAATTTCCAAGGCACCCTTGGGAAAAAGTAGGGGTAGATTTTTTCAAATATCAAACTTGGTATATTATCATAACGGATTACTACTCACGATTTTTTGAGGTCTTTCCCATAACATCTTTATCAGAGGAAGTGGTAATAAGAAAACTCAAAGAAGTCTTTGCGCGCTTCGGTACTCCTGAACAGTTGAGGGCAGACAGTGGCTCTCAATTTCTGTCACATCGCTTTAAGGAGTTTGCAGATGAAAATAACTTTCAAACAGTGACCTCCTCACCGCACTACCACCAGTCAAATGGAGGGGTTGAAGCAGCGGTCAAGGTAGCGAAACAACTCATTAAAAAAAACGAGGATATATTTTCTGCACTCCTAGCTTATCGAAGTACTCCCTTGGAGAATGGGTTTAGTCCGGCAGAACTGCTCATGAATCGAAGGCTTCGATCCAACCTTCCTTTGCTACCATCCCAACTTTCTAAGCAGGTTAGTCCCCGGGAGGTTCAGAGAAGGGAGGAGCGAAGAGCAGACAAGCAGGCTAAGCAGTATGACAAAAGACATAATGTCAAAAACCTAGAAAATTTGAAGAAGGGTGATTCGGTATGGATAACTGATTTACGTAGATATGGTCGAATCCAACAGGTTGGGCCAGAGCCTAGATCATACATAATCGACACAGACAGGGGATGTTACAGGAGGAATCGGTGGTTCCTTATACCTGCCCCTTACCGACAGGTACTCGGAAGTTCCGAAATACCTCCAAAGATTTTAGATAAACCAGGTAATAACATTCAGCCTACAGAAAAAGTCTTGGAAAGTATCAGTGATGCAGAGGATAGTGAGAGTACAGAAGGGTTTAGGGGTTTTGATAACCAGGAAACAGAAATAGCCACTAATTCTAAGGGAGGGTCCAAAGAACTAGAGAGGCAGAGCTTAAAAAGGAACATTAACAGACCAAGGTGGTTGAAAGACTACATAGAGTAACCGTAGAGAATCTTGTATATCTGACTTTGTGTAAAATGTATGTTTATTGGGTAACGTAGTAATGTAATGCAAATGCAAAATCAGACAATATTCATTGCATTTGGGTCGCTGTATTTCTAACTTTAAGTTAAACCTGTGTTTCATGTAATAGTTATTTATGGCTCAAGACGGTTTCAATCAATTAACTTTAGATAACTGTTTGTAGTAATGAAAACTATGAAGTTCTTTGTAATCTTTGTTCGTTGCTTTGGTGGATTAACTAAGAAACGTCTCAACAGTATCAACTGTATGTAAATGTAGGAAGCTTCTTAAATGGATGTAAATTGATGTATACATTGATCAATAAATAAGGGAAGGAGGATGTACTATCAGGTCACAGTTGGCAACACTGAACCAGGGAGCGCCTAACTCTCTTGGCAATGGCCGACATGCTAACATCTATTTATCGTACAAAAAGTACATTAATACAAGATATAATATTTATATCTGTGCACCTAACAGCTATGAAAATGCAAATAAATTCTCAGTTGACACTAATAACAGATGTAATCAACATATGGACTTTCTTTTTCCGAAAACAATTAGTAACTAGTGTTTTTATACATTAAAAATTCACGATTTTATCAAAAAAAAAAAAAAAAAAAACAGATAGGTACATTAGTGAGCATACTATATCAATGTTTACGTTTCAAATGTTTCTTCAGATTAGTCGATGATGATTTATAACTCAGATTTTGATTACACAAATTACAATTAGCAAACTCATTATTTTCCGTGAAAAAAATTCCACACAAATGAAGTCTTTTTCGTGCACTTATCCATTCCTTATTTCACTATAAAGATACTAACTACAAAGCATGACAGCCCGCAACAGGTGATACACGGCCAGGACGAACTGCAGTGAATGTTGAACTGATTGATACTGGTTGTATCAGGCGGGCATGACAGTATCAGAGGTAGAGAATTACCAGGCGTGATAAATAATGTATCAGATTCTCCTTCCGGTCGCACGGTCTGCGTACGCGGAGCTTTGTTGCCTCCTGGGACCGTCTGATACAGAAGTATCAGAGACTTGTAACATGGTACAATGCTGTATCAGTATCAGGTTGGAACTGATACCGAAAATTGCTGCAACAACCCACCTCTATAACGGGGTACAGTGTACAGTTTAGTTAACATTTGTTCTATTTTTTAAAGATCAAAAGATCCGCCCCTACATGATGAGCTGGGCCACTACACAGAAGCAGGGCTCCAGCCCGTTCAAACACAAATGTTCAACTAAACGTTACATAAATATATACATAAGTATATATTAACATCAATGACATATCAATTTCGAAATTTCATATTTCAATAATAAATCCTTTATTTGTTAATTATATAATTTAAATATTATATTTTTATTTTACATTTGTTATATTTGTTTCAATAATTTAATTAAAGTTAAATTAAATTGAACATTAAATCATTTAATTTTTAAATATTAAGAGCGCTATCTTTTATCGGAATAGTAAGAATAAACTTAACATTTCTTTTGTGATAAAGAAATGATCAATTATTTATTTTTAAACAAAATTTGAGATTAGGCACCTATATAATAATTTTTCATTTGAATGGAATAATTATTTTTAATTAACTTCCAAAGTAGTTACAAACGGGAAGTGCAACATTTATGTACCTATTTTCGTTTACATTCGTTAACACATTCGAATGATTTTTAATACTGTAAAAAAACATGAATCATTTTATATTACTATAGTTGTATAGAAATGGTACAACAGCTATAATAGAATATATGTTGTTAAATTTATGTAAAAAAAAAAAAAAAAAAATTCACTCATTTTTAAAAAAGAGAAAATGTGAAACCGAAGAGGATTGTTTGGATAGTGTTTATTTAATGTATGAGAAAATACAAATTTGTAAGAAAATACTGACAATGCTCCAACTGCCTCCCTGTGCTGGCTGTGAGTCTGTAAGGAAAACAAGTGTGTCCCAAGGTTCGGTTCGGCCATGTTACCGGAGGCAGAGGCGTGCCAACTAAAGGACTACCTTGTTGTTCATACTACCCATGATGCCATATTTAAATGAAAGAGAAGCATGTACAGATAAAACTTGTGGTGGTTTATTAGCACTGGAACGAGGTACACGGCCCCCATCAGTGTTGCCAGACGTACCCGAATTCGGGTACGCATACCCGAATTACTGTGTTTGTACCTGGTACCCGAGAAGACTTGCTCGGGTACGCAAATGTACCCGAATTTTAGAAAACGAAAAAATCAATAGTAATAAATTCTCAACTTTATTATTTTAATAAAATATTTCTGTTTTATAACAGTAACTTTGACGTCGGCCCAAAGGCCTCCTTAACTCTTACAGGCCTATATGTCACGCCAATGCCTTCTCCTGCCGAGTGTTGCTTCGTGGAAGTGTTTCTACTCGCCGAGGGTGCAGTGTAGACTTGTGTTTCCTTTTGTATGTACTTATTTTGTATTGTATTTCATTTCAGATTAATTTGTTTTTATAGTTCATATTTCATTTATTTTATTGGTATTATTCACCGGGCGCCTAGGCCGTGGTTCTCCGCCTGTGGCCAATCCGCGCGTTCCGCGGGCTCGCTGAGGAGGGGAGTCAAGGTCGCGGCACGTGGGAGGGGAGTCAAGGTCGCGGCACGTGGGAGGGGAGTCAAGGTCGCGGCACGTGGGAGGGGAGTCAAGGTCGCGGCACGTGGGAGGGGAGTCAAGGTCGCGGCACGTGGGAGGGGAGTCAAGGTCGCGGCACGTGGGAGGGGAGTCAAGGTCGCGGCACGTGGGAGGGCAGTCGCGCTCGAGAGACGCAGGGAGACGTCGCTCCACAGCTAGGCCTTTTTAGTCGCGATTACAGTAAGGGTGGGACGCCCCTTGCAGTGTGCGGGGAAACTAAAGCGTGCGGAACCGGGCATCGCCCTTATCGAGATTGCCACAGGCGGGACCACGGTAGCCCCATGTAAATGGTATGTTTTATCGTACATAGAACCCGGAAACTTCATGCGGACTTTTATTTCCTAAAGTCGTCCTGGGCAGGCTAGATCCCTTAGGCCACGAGGCACGAACCCTAATCTGCCGCCCCTGAGCAGCTGGAGATGCACCACTAATAACAGGGACTATCCGCAGCCTTGTCAACTTTATTTGTTAATATTAGTGAGATAACTCTAGAGTTAGGTTTGACCCAACAAACTTGGAACATATTGGGGATTTACAGGTAAACGAATAGTAAATATGAAATATTTTTGTGTGTAGAACCACTTGCTTGAGTTACTTGTTTTTATGTATTACTACTCCTGCGTTTTTAATTGTGCATGGTTTACATGAATGAAATTATTCAATAAGTATTTTTTTTCAATTGAAATTGCCTGGTAAACGTATGTAACGTCCGAGTTATTTGGCTATTTATATTTATTTCACTTAATCGAATGACAAATGCAAATGTTTATGCAGACCTACAACCACAAACATTAAACCAACTACATGTCACTACTGAAGACGATTTCTCTTTTAGTGACTGAACGTCCCACAAATATTTCCTGAACTTTCTATAAATTGTTAAACACACGTGTCATATAAAAATTTGTGTAATTTTTTTTTTTTGCGAAAGTCTGTCGCACTTCTAAAACCACGATTTACGAGTGTAACACTCACAAATCATTCAATCATTCGGAAAGTGTGATACATAGGTAAAGTATTATCATAAATAGTATCAACTGATATTACAAACCAATCTTAAAAAATTATAATATGCCCATTTGTTCACCAGTAATACTCATAAAAGGAAGCAGTAGCATAGCCATGCGTTAAGAGGGTCTGGTATTGTATAAAAAAAAAAGGGCTAGTTGGGTGTGAAACACTCTTCAATGTACCAGGAAAAGTTGTATATACAATGCTTTTGAAGATCTTATATTCATTTTAATTTACTTTTAATCATATAATATAATTGAGCTGTTAACTAAAAATTATAATATTAGCGAAGTTTTTTGTTCCTGACCTCTAAATTATACTTTTTTTTTTTTATTTGAGACCTAATCTATCCCTTCCACTTCGTTCTGCCAAAACCACACATTTTAATATTCTTCACACGGGCCTTGAAACTATAAAAGTTTTTGCTATGAGATTGTGTCATATATGACAATTTTTTGTTTAAGAAGATAGCTATTTATGTTTTAATCCTTTTTTGTGTGTGTACCGGAATGATACCCGAAATAAGAAATTCTCGTACCCGTAAGTACTCGAATTTTGAGGTAAGTGTACCCGAATTTTGTGTGCTACGCCTGGCAACACTGGCCCCCATACAGAACACAATGTTTCAGTATCATGTTTTAGATATTGCAGTAACATTACTATGTTTCGAATAGATTACATTTCAACTGTCATGTTTCTGGAATATTTCATAAACATTTCATTGAACACATAGTACTCATGTCAATAAATGAAGTTTCAGTAACATTTCAGCAAGATTCGTTTGGTAATATTACATTGTGGTTGATTCTGAAATGTATCTGAGACATATTGAAACTTCCCATCATGCTTGTTGTCACTGAAGTTTAGAAATGTTTGATGTCTTTGTGTATTATTTTTTGTTTTGGCGCAGTATTTTGGTACTTGGATTATTATTTGTGGTGAATAAATTGTAAGTTCGAACATTATTTATTTCATGTTAGTTTACTATTTTTTATTTTTACTTTCGCACTTAAGCAAGTATAAATAAAATCTTTTATGCGTCTTCGAAATGTGTATAGCTGTAGGTTAAATATGCCGCTATATGGTCGTTGACTGTAGAACATGAATGCTAATGTATGGGTTAGTCCCTTTAATGTTATCTTTAGTTAAAAATCACACAAATATAGTCATATAGGTTCCTAAATATTTTGGTTTTAATAGCATTTGCTTAAAACAATTAATTTTATTCAGTTATCACCTTCGGGCCTATATTTAGTTAAGGGTAATTTAACTGAGGATAAGTTAGATTCGAATCTCAGATACGTTTTTAAATGAGTACCATAATTGTGGTACCGTACGATAAAAACAAAACAAAACTAAACAATCACTTGGTGCAAGAACGACATATATAAACCAAAGTTGTAAATATGTATTGTACGGATTAGCGCCAAAAAAAATCGTACAAATATGAAATAACTTTCATTATATGCTATCTTACGTCCTCTCTTCAGAACCGCCTGCGGAGATAAAAAATTCCAATTACTTTAGGAGATATCGAATTTTTTAATCTTCATTTTTTGGCGATTTTTTTTTAAAAAAAATTTAAAAATCCGAAAATACCTTTATTCTGTGCTCTTAAACTTCCTCTTTTCATTAAACCCGGCTGAGATAAGAAATTCCAAATACTTTTGGAGATATCGAATTTTTTAATTTTCATCCTGTGAACTCGTGCGGCGATAACGGTTGCTTGTTTACAAGTATCATTTTTTTTTTTTTTTGCGATGTTCCCAAACGGAGAAACCTAAGATGCACATAAAGTTCTGCCATTCCCGATTACACCCGAACAATTCACCTTCGGCCAACCTCGGGTTTATTTATTAATATATCTGTGTTTATTTTAATGTAGCTATACTAACCTAACTAACCATCCAAATGGTTTTAAAGTGTTTTAATGTAGCTAACCTATCCGACCACTTTTAATATTTCAATTCATTTTTCCTGCGCAAAAATAAATAAATCCCGAGGTTGGCCGAAGGTGAATATTCGGGTGTAATCGGGAATGGCAGAACTTTATGTGGATCTTAGGACTCTCACGTGAACGAATACATCATGTAAAAAGAAACTTACGTGAGTTTATTCTGTTCATCCTTTTTCCCGGTTTGTTAGGTCAGGTCAGCTACATTATAAATACTTTAAAACTAAACAACCAATAAAATTAATTTTATTATTTTTAATGTCTGTTCAGTTTCAAAGTATTTATAATGTAGCTGACCTGACCTAATCTACCTTTGTCCCATTTTGTTAGGTCAGGTCAGTTACATTATAAATACTTAAAACTATACAACATGTAAAATAAATTGATATAATTTTTAATTTTGGTTTATTTTGAAGTATTTATAATGTAACTAACCTTACCTAATGGAAAATTTCTGTTATTTAGACATTCACGCGCACACGGCAAAATATAAAATGGCGACGGTCAAATTAATACACACGTCTGGTATAGCAAAATAAGAACGGCCATATCTCCAAAAGTATTTGGAATTTTTTATCTCCGCAGGCGGTTCTGAAAAGAGGACGTAAGATAGCATATAATGAAAGTTATTTCATATTTGTAAGATTTTTTTTGGCGCTAATCCGTACAATACATATTTACCAAATTTTTTATTTTAATTAAATTAAATAAGTATAGAACCTTTGTAAGATGTTTATTTGCACATAAAAACGGAAAACATATATAATTCAATTTCAAAAGCAAACAGTAAACCCATTTTATAAGATTTAAAGGTTTTTGAACACTAGGCATCAATGCTATATAAAAATAATGTAGGCCTACTATAAAATAAAATAACAGTGGTGCAACATTCCGCTCGGTGAAAACGTTTAAGGAGACCCTTGTCTACACCTCACATATTGCAGAACCGGGTGAAATGGCGCCATAATTACCAGTATGTAACACTAGCATTCTATGTGCTTCATATCTGGTCAAACTTGGAAATAAAAAATTATTATAAAATAAAATAATAAAGGGTGCAACATTCTATGAGCTTTGTATCTGTTCAACCTAGGAAATTAAAAAAATTATTATAAAAAAAATTAATAAAGGATGCAACATTCCGCTTGGTGCTTAATTTTAAGGAGACAGAATGCTATAGTGAAGTACTGGTAAAATATGGTGCCACGTCACCCGGTTCTGCAATATGTGTGGTGTAGACAAGGGTCTCCTTAAACTTTTGCACCAAGCAGAATGTTGCACCCTTTA
Source organism: Bacillus rossius redtenbacheri (assembly GCF_032445375.1). Lineage (NCBI taxonomy): Eukaryota > Metazoa > Arthropoda > Insecta > Phasmatodea > Bacillidae > Bacillus > Bacillus rossius. The sequence continues at coordinate 40,414,830 of NC_086342.1, read as the reverse complement.
TTATTTTATTTTATAATAATTTTTTAAATTCCAAAGTTGACCAGATAGGTCGCACATAGAATGCTAGTTTGACGTACTGGTAAAATATGGTGCCACGTCACCCGTTTCTGCAATATTTGTGGTGTAGACAAGGGTCTCCTTAAACGTTTGCACCAAGCGGAATGCTGTACCCTTTATTATTTTATTATGTAATAATATTTTTTTATTTCCAAGTTTGACCAGATATGAAGCACATAGAATGCTATAGTGAAGTACTGGTAAAATATGGTGCCACGTCACCCGGTTCTGCAATATGTGTGGTTTAGAAAAGGGTCTCCTTAAACTTTTGGGTAAATATTTACAATCGCGGTAGATGCCAAAAAAAATGCTAAAAATCTGAAAATACTTTTATTCTGTGCCCTTTCACTTCCTCTTTTCAAAACAACCGGCGGAGGTAAGAAATTGCAAATACTTTAGGAGATATCTAATTTTTTAATTTCATCATATGTAGAGTCGCGGTATATGCCAAAAAAAATGCTAAACATCTGAAAATACCTTTATTATATGCTCTTCAACTTCCTCTTTTTATTAAAAGCGGCGGAGATTAGAAATTCCAAATACTTTAGGAGATATTGAATTTTTAAATTTCAGCACAAAACCAGCGCATTCCTGTGGCGTGCGTGCACCATTGTTTCTTGTTTACGTACGAGTATCTATTTTTTTATTGGATAATGTCGTCACGTGATTGTTCGTGATAGGCCAGAATTCAAATGAACTAATACGTGATTATTTAGTTCAATTATTGTTTAAAATGGTGTTTAATTACCGCCTCCAACTTACGTGAGTTTTTAACGTTTCTAATTTTAAAGTCTTATTTGTTATTTTGATATTGTTGCGCAAGTAATAAGTAACAAAAAAAATTACGTGAGTTGTTACTGTACATCCTTTGTTACGGGTTTGTTAGGTAAGGTCAGTTACATTATAAATAATTTAAAACTAAAGAATAATTAAAATTAATTCACATTATTTTTAATATCACCTTAGTTTGAAAGTATTTATAATGTAACTGACCTGACCTAATCGACCATTTTAGTTTACTGTTCACCCTCTGTCCGGGTTTGTTTGGTCAGGTCAGTTACATTATAAATATTTTAAAACTAAACAGCCATTAAAATTAATTCACAAAATAATTTTTAATGTCGGCTTAGTTTGAAAGTATTAATAATGTAACTGACCTGACCTAATCAACCATTTTATTAATTACGCATTCACGATTCACGTATTCACGAACACGGCAAAATAACAAAAATGGCGCCGCTCGAATGGTTCCACAGGTCTTGTATTGCAAAATTAAAAAATTCGATATCTCCTAAAGTATTTGGAATTTCTTATCTCCGCCGCCTTTAATGAAAAGAGGAAGTTGAAGAGCATATGATAAAGGTATTTTAGGATTTTTTACATTTTTTTTAGCATCTACCGCGACTCTACATATCATGAAATTAAAAAATTCGATATCTCCTAAAGTATTTGGAATTTCTTATCTCCGCCGGTTGATTTGAAAAGAGGAAGTGAAAGTGCATAGAATAAAAGTATTTTCGGATTTTTAGCATTATTTTTGGCATCTACCGCGATTGTAAATATTTACCAACTTTTGCACCAAGCAGAATGTTGCATCCTTTATTATTTTATTATATAATAATATTTTTTTATTTCTTAGTTTTACCAGATATGAAGCACATAGAATGCTATTTTTTTATTTATTTTATTTTATTTCCAAAATTCGTTCAACAGATTCTTAAAAGAATATAGAACATGTCAATAAAGTCAACAAAAATGAACAATACAAACAATCAAATTAATTAAATCATAATATCACATCAAATTAGTACTAATTAAAACAAAAATATTAAATACATCAATATACAAACAAATCATCATAAGTTATTCTAAACATTATTATAATATTCATTTAATGTATAAAATGAATTTTCTAATAAATAGTTTTTGAGTAGAACTTTAAATAGTCTTGGGTTGCAATGGGAGATTGCTTTTAGTTTATGAGGGAGTGCATTGAAAAGTTTTATGCCAGAGTACAGTGCACCTTTTTGATACCTTGATGTATTATTACTTGGCACATGCAAGTCGGATTTATTTCTGGTGTCATAAGTGTGTATTGCACTGTTATTATCAAAACTATCATTATTTTTAACTACAAAATTAATTAATGAGTATATATACTGACACATCATAGTAAGTATCCTTAGATTCTTAAACAATGGTCTACAAGAATCATAGTGATTAACATTAGACATTATTCTAATAATTTTTTTTGTAGTAAAAAAACATCATTAGCATAGGGTGATGATGCCCAAAAAATGATCCCATATGACATTACAGAATGAAAAAACGAAAAATATATTTGTTTTAAATAAAAAACAGATACAGTTGCTGATAACGATTGAAGTGCGAAACAAGCTGAACATAGTTTAGGTATCATTTTAACTATATGTTCCTTGCCACACAAGGTATTGTTTACATGCAAGCCTAAAAATTTAACACTATTTGCTTCTGTAATTTTAGTATCACTATAATTCAATTGAACTACAGGGTTAGACTGTTTATGTAAGTGAAATTTTAAGATACTTGTTTTATCAATATTTAGAGTAAGATTATTAGCATTAAACCATTGATTTAATTTATCACATACACTATTTAATGTTTGAATTAATTCTTGATTTTTAATGTTATGACACAATATGCTAGTGTCATCTGCAAATAAAATTACTTCAGACTGATCAGTTATAAAAGAAGGAAGATCATTTATATAAATCAAAAATAATAATGGTCCCAGGATCGACCCCTGAGGCACACCAAGATTAATTAACCCTTTATTTGAGTGAACTGTACTATGTCTATTATCAGAAATTTTTACTAGTTGATACCTATGTGACAAATAAGATGTAAACCAGTGGAGCGCAGTATTTCTAATACCATAAAATTGAAGTTTATTTAGCAAAATTTTGTGGTCAACACAATCAAAAGCTTTAGCTAAGTCACAAAAAATACCTGCCACATTCTCTTTATTATCTAGTGCTTTAAGAATAGTAGAGGACAATTTGAAAAAAGCTTCATTAACAGATTTCCCACTTCTAAATCCATATTGAGACTTAGATAAAATATTATTTTTTTCAAGATAATCTGTTAATCTATTATTCATTAATTTTTCAAGTATTTTTGCAAAAGATGAGATTAGGCTAATAGGTCTATAATTAGATACTTCATCTTTATTACCTTTTTTATAAAGAGGTGTCACCACAGAAAATTTTAGTCTATCAGGAAATATACCTGATGTCATGGAAGAGTTAAAGATAAAAGTAAGAGGTTCACCAATTATGTCAATGCATTGCTTTAATAATTTTATGGAAATTTCATCAATTCCTGAGGATGCTTTGGGTTTAAAAGCTTTTACAATTTTACAGATCTCTATTATGTTAGTAGGTGTTATGAAAAACTCATTATTAGTTTTGTTGATAGCATGATGAGGAATTATATTTGGCTGGATGCCTATTTTAGGTTTATTATTAAGTTTTTTTGCAACATTAAGAAAGTATGAATTAAAAATATTAGCAACATGAATTGGTTCCTGAACAGTTCTATCATTCACGGTTAGTTTCACCGAAGTGGAATTATTTTGTACACGGTTCATTTCCGCTCTAATTAATTTCCACGAAGTTAGTACTTTATTAGTTGAATTACTGATAAGTCTGTCAAAATAAAGCTGTTTGGCCTTTTTAATTACTTTATTCAAAATTATACAATATCTTTTATAGTATGTCTTAATACTGGTATCAGTTGCATTTTTAGCCAGAATATAGAGTTCCTTTTTCCTATTGCACGAATTTCTAATACCAGTAGTTATCCATTTATTTTGAGAGGAGTTATTAACTCTAACAACTTTTTTTGGAAAGGCTTCTTCAAACAATTTACAAAAAGTTGAGTGGAATTTATTATATTGTAAATTAACATCATTTGATGTATAAACATCATACCAATTTTCCAAAAGTAATTTAGCTCTAAAAAATGAAATTGTTGTATTATTGATAGTTCTAATCCTTGTACTTTTAAAAGGTTTTTTCAAAACTAATAACAAACAGGATTTCTAAAACATAATAGTTGGGCATCATGATCTGACAAGGCATTAATATAAGGTATAATAAAACAATTTTTAACATTATGAGCCTCAACAAAAATATTATCTATTACAGTTGCTGTGAGGCCTTGAATTCTGGTAGGAAAATCAACAGTAGGTATTAAGTTATATACTAAAAGCAATGAGCATAGTCTATGTTTGTTAACACTGTCTAACATAAAATTTACATTAAAATCACCACATAAGATTATGTCAGAATTTTTACTTTTGATCTTGATTAAATTGCTTAATACAGATTCTAAACCATTTAAAAATATTAAAAAATTGCCAGAAGGAGATCTATAAGTGACAATTATATAGACCTTTCTATCCTGCAAAACTATAGAAGCCATTGTACATTCAAAATCCTTTTCAATACATAATTTATTTATATCAAATTTAACTAATTCAAATTTGACATCTTGTTGAATGTATATACATACACCTCCACCAGTAGTCTCATTTCTACTATAAAAACTTGCAAGTTTGTATCCAGGGATTACAATCTGTTCTATTTCATAAGATTTGCAATAATGTTCAGATAAACAGAAAACATGTAAATTTATCTTATTTCCCTGATTACATGACTTTATTGCTTCATAAAATAAGTCTTTTTTATTTTTAATACTATGTATATTTTGATGCATTATTGCGAGTTTGCCACAAATACTCTGTCTACTAATGAATTTATTGTTTAGTTTAGCATAAGGTGCATTACACAGGAGAGTATTATTTTGGTTTATAAAACAATCTGCTGGTGGAGCATTAATATAATTTAGTTTTTTGGACCAATATCATAACCAATTGGAATCACGTTGTTTATATTGTTTTTGGATTGCAATACACTAACAATTTGTTTGGCAACATGTACTTTACCTTTTAAGTTTATAGTGAAGTACTGGAAAAATATGGTGCCACGTCACCCGGTTCTGCAATATGTGAGGTGTAGACAAGGGTCTCCTTAAACTTTTGCACCAAGCGGAATGTTGCACCCTTTATTAATTTTTTTTATAATAATTTTTTTAAATTCCTAGGTTGAACAGATACAAAGCTCATAGAATGCTAGTGTGATGTACTGGTAAAATATGGTGCCACGTCTCCCGGTTCTGCATTATGTGTGGTGTAGACAAGGGTCTCCTTAAACTTTTGCACCAAGCAGAATGTTGCACCCTTTATTATTTTATTTTATAATAATTTTATTTAACTCCAAGGTTGACCAGATACGAAGCACATAGAATGCTAGGGAGAGGTACTGTTAAAATATGGTGCAAGGTCACCCGGTTCTGCAATATGTGTGGTGTAGAAAAGGGTCTCCTTAAACTTTTGCACCAAGCAGAATGTTGCACCCTTTATTATTTTATTATATAATAATTTTTTTAAATTCCTAGGTTGAACAGATACAAAGCTCATAGAATGTTAGTGTGACGTACTGGTAAAATATGGTGCCACGTCACCCGGTTCTGCAATATGTGTGGTGTAGAAAAGGGTCTCCTTAAACGTTTTCACCAAGCGGAATGTTGCACCCTTTATTATTTTATTATATAATAATTTTTTTAAATTCCTAGGTTGAACAGATACAAAGCTCATAGAATGTTAGTGTGACGTACTGGTAAAATATGGTGCCACGTCACCCGGTTCTGCAATATGTGTGGTGTAGAAAAGGGTCTCCTTAAACTTTTGCACCAAGCAGAATGTTGCACCCTTTATTATTTTATTATATAATAATTTTTTTAAATTCCTAGGTTGAACAGATACAAAGCTCATAGAATGTTAGTGTGACGTACTGGTAAAATATGGTGCCACGTCACCCGGTTCTGCAATATGTGTGGTGTAGAAAAGGGTCTCCTTAAACTTTTGCACCAAGCAGAATGTTGCACCCTTTATTATTTTATTATATAATAATTTTTTTAAATTCCTAGGTTGAACAGATACAAAGCTCATAGAATGTTAGTGTGACGTACTGGTAAAATATGGTGCCACGTCACCCGGTTCTGCAATATGTGTGGTGTAGAAAAGGGTCTCCTTAAACTTTTGCACCAAGCGGAATGTTGCACCCTTTATTATTTTATTATATAATAATTTTTTTAAATTCCTAGGTTGAACAGATACAAAGCTCATAGAATGTTAGTGTGACGTACTGGTAAAATATGGTGCCACGTCACCCGGTTCTGCAATATGTGTGGTGTAGAAAAGGGTCTCCTTAAACTTTTGCACCAAGCAGAATGTTGCACCCTTTATTATTTTATTATATAATAATTTTTTTAAATTCCTAGGTTGAACAGATACAAAGCTCATAGAATGTTAGTGTGACGTACTGGTAAAATATGGTGCCACGTCACCCGGTTCTGCAATATGTGTGGTGTAGAAAAGGGTCTCCTTAAACTTTTTCACTGAGCGGAATGTTGCACCACTGTTATTTTATTTTATAGTAGGACTACATTATTTTTATATAGCATTGATGCCTAGTGTTCAAAAACCTTTAAATCTTATAAAATGGGTTTACTGTTTGCTTTTTAAATTGAATTATATATGTTTTCCGTTTTTATGTGCATATAAACATCTTACAAAGGTCTATACTTATTTTATTTAATTAAAATAAATTTAACTATGGTTTACATATGTCGTTCTTGCACCAAGTGATTGTTTAGTTTTGTTTTGTTTTTATCGTACGGTACCACAATTATGGTACTCATTGAAAAACGAATCTGAGATTCGAATCTAACTTATCCTTAGTGTAATACATGTTTATTGACTGTGCACAACACACAAATTAATTATGTTGTGTTTATTTTAATATAAATATTGAAGTGTTTAATTGGAAATAATTTACAATTCTGCTGGATAAGTACGTCGTATGTTGTAGGCCTACATATTACTATTAATGGAAATTTAATAAAGCCTGCTATTATATCTGGCTTGTCATAAATGTAATTTATTGTATGTGAATGCACTAGTCTTACACATATAATTAGACAGCGGTTTCATTAATTGCCATTTCGTTTAACAAAGTTATTTCTGCAATCTGGCCTTCATGTTATTGGTGGGCTGGGATTACAGTGCAAAATAATTGAAATAAATTTTATCTTTTCCCGCAGATAAGGTACAAGTCTTCGAGTTGTGGGTAAATATGTAGTGTACGGATTATCGTCAAAAAATTTTTAAAAATCTGAAGTAACTTTTATTATATGCTCTTTTATGTCCTCTTTTCATTGCAGCCTGCGAAGATAAGAAATTCCAATTACTTTTGGAGATATCGCCGTTCTTATTTTGCAATACAAGACCTATGTAATCATTCGACCCTTGCCATTTTATATTTTGCCTTGTGTGCGTGAATGCCTAAATAACAGAAATTTTCCGTTAAGTAAGGTTAGTTACATTATAAATACTTCAAAATAAACGGAAATTAAAAATAATATAAATTAATTTTACTTGTATAGTTTTAAGTATTTATAATGTAACTGACCTGACCTAACAAAACGGGACAAAGGTAGATTAGGTCAGGTCAGCTACATTATAAATACTTTGAAACTGAACGGACATTAAAAATAATAAAATTAATTTTAATGGTTGTTTAGTTTTAAAGTATTTATAATGTAGCTGACCTAACCTAACAAACCGGAACAAAGGTTTAACAGTAGGAACGAACGTAATTTTTTTTTTACGTGCAACAATAAATGAATAAATCATCACCTATTGGTTCATTTGAATATTGGCCTATCACGAACTATCACGTGACAACATTATCCAATAAAAAACAATTGATACTCGTAAACAAAAAACAATGCTGAATTCCGTGTGAATGTACAGGTATAGTGATTAAAATTTAAAAATTCAATATCTCCAAAAGTAATTGGAATTTCTTATCTCCGCAGGCTGTAATGAAAGAGGATGTAAAAGAGCATATAATGAAAGTTATATCAGATTTTTAAAAATTTTTTTGACAATAATCCGTACACTACATATTTACCATTGTGTTGTGCTAAGCATAAGCATCATTGGTATTTCTATTTAAATTAGTTTTTATTATGCTAAATTATAGTAGTAACAAATTATGTTTGATTTGGAGAGTTTGACAAAACCTAATTCTATCCATTATATGACAATAAAGGAAACACATTTAATGATGATTTATTAGATTACATGTATATAGTTATGTAGTGGTAGCAATTTAAATAATGAAAATAAACATAAAATGTGCACTTCAAAGGATAATATTGAGAATCTGCTCAAAAAATTACAAGAAATTTTAGAGTATTCTTGCACAAAAACATGGGCTGAATTGTAATGATGTAACATCACAGGCACTGTTCGTACAGACATTTATTAGGAAATAATTAGGATTTTAATGATAAATTTAAGTTTTCTTTTAAAACTTTGCTTAAAATGTGTTATTATACAATGTCATGGGCCTCTTTGCATTAACCAGACACCATTAAATTGATTATTAGGAATGTAAATAGCATGTTAAGAAATTTCCAGTGAAGAAGTATTCTTACTGCTTAACAAGTTCGAAAAAAAATGCATAGGTTGCAATACCATATTTGCCCCTTTTAAGATGCTTTCAGTTTTGAAATTTATCATTGGCTTCAGAAACTTTTTAATTTTCTGTTTGCATGTTAATTTAAAAATAAATAATGTAACAACTCAGTGTCTACATGTTTAAAAATCTCACATACATGTCATATTTGACCTGAAACAAGTTAAAAATAATTGTTTTGTTTTCTTTCTTTTTTTTTTTCAGCAAAAATCTCAAGAACACCTGTATAGAGAGTCAGTTAAAAATTTCATATATTGTATATCATAATATATATAGTTTTTTTTTACTAAAGTCTACTTCTCAGACTACGTTGTTATTTGTTATTGAAAATACCCCTTTGCATCTTTGCCTCTATTGTTAAGTATTCAAATGTAAAGAACCTGGTTTGACCTGGTGTGGCTTTCTGATTATGGTTATACATGGTTCTTAACTTACTTCAGGTGCATTCTTGGCTGGTTTCATAACATAGATCATAGAAGTTACAACCGAAAACCCTATTGTCTGTTTGAATAAGTTTCTCTATCTCTAATGACTTCATTGTTGATGAGTTAGGCCAAACTAGCTACCTTCTATTTTGTACAAAGTATAACTCGCCATGCATGTTATTTTAAAATTTTGTTGTGCATATTACAAAATTATTTATATTATTTGTTTACAATAAATTTGTGATTTCATTTGAATATAGTTTGTGTGGAAGTACTGTTGTGTTAATATTATTTTGTGCATTTACTTTGAAAATTTGGATTTTAGAGCCCCTATACACTATTGCCATATTGTATTTGTTGTTTTATCCTTATTTCGTCAATTTGGTAGTATTAAAATACAAATATAAAACCTAGCACAAACCATGAACTTTAGGTAGATTAACATGCTACCTATAGAAAAAATTAAGGAAACCAGATTTTTTATGGTCTGTCACTATTGCAGCATCAGCAAGTCACTGGCATCTCAATGTTAGGGAAGTTGGATCAATTTGAGCTCTTGTCTGATACAATAAGTCTTTCAATTAGGGAAAGTGACATTGCAATGGTATAGAGTGCACATTTGTTTCATTCCCATTTATATTCCACTACTACACCACCATCTCACTTCATTTAGGCTGGTCAGACAAGTTTTTCGTTTAGAGAGGACAGCCGATTCCAGTCCAATCTCATTTATGTTGAGCTTGTGTGAAATGGAAAACAATATGCCGATTATAAAGCTATATGATGAATTTGTATTAAGACTGCATTGTTTCATATTTAGACCCTCTGTAAATTAGTATATGTGTGTTTAAGAAGAAAAAGACATTAATTATAACATAACATTGTTACATGTCTTTTGAGGGTTTTTAAGCACACATTTTTTTCTTGCAAATGTCCATATCACAAGCACCAGCCATAGCCTATATACTATATCATTAAATAAGGAGAAAAGTACATCACAATACGAGCACAGGTCAAGTCTCATGGCTGTTCATTATGTTAATACCGGTTTCCTGTGCAACATACAAGTAGGAATTTTCTATTATAATATGTTAGTGTATTGTATATAGGTATATTAGTTTTTTTTATTTCTGTAACATTTGTTTGAGGTTGAATGCAATTTTTATTTTCTTGTGTGTATCAAGTATTTCAAGTTAATGCTGAAGCAATGCGGGCACTGCTTAGTGTTCCTTCCCCTCTTCTCCCCTCCCCTCTTCTCCTTTCCCCTTCTTCTCCAACCTCCCCTTCCTCTTCCACCCTTCCCCACCGCGCCACCAGCGCACTCTGCCATGTATTGTTCCTGGCCTATATAACCTCGGCACCCGGGCTATTTGCCGCAGTCTTCCGGTCGTCTGACACGAGGACTGTCACTTGGGGCTGGCGTCGCGTTGGTATGTACTCGGCTGTGAAACTTAACGTCTGTAATTGTCAGTAATTAGTATGATTTCTTGTTCTTGCTTGCGCGTCGTGGCCGCGCTTTCACTTTTGGATTTTTGCCATGTTTAGTAATGTTCGTAATCTCTTTTGGACCCTTCAGGTCAGTGCTTAACTGGATTCTTTGCCTTAGTTTCTTTTGCTCACGCCGAGTACTACCGGTAGCTTATGTAACAGTGTTTTTCTGCGGCTGTATATGGGCACGCCACGATGGCTTTGGACACTTCCTGTCAAGCCGCGTCGTAACAGTAATAGTAATTGTATGTAATTGTAAGTGTAATCTCTTTCTTTCTTTCTTGTTGTTACCTAGCGGCCCATATGATTTGTGCTATGTCAAACGCGTCGTCTGTTAGCCCCATTTATCGCAACATTATTTTAACTTGTCTCTGAGTGCATGATTCCCGCTGGAATGCTTGATAAATGCTTATTTATTGCCTGTATGCAACATGTGTGTTGCCTCTATATAATTTATGAATAAATAATTGACTTTGATTGACTTTGACTTTCTTCTTGTAGCACAGCGAATTTCTGCCGTCGGTCGTACTGGAACGACCCCTTGTTTCTGTTTACTTTCAGTTGTAAGTGCGGCTACAATGTAAGTAATACCACATGATTACATATCTAGACCGCTGATACCGTACACAATAACAGTGTCATGATTTTTGAGAATGTCAACATCTGGAATGCAATAGAAAACCACACCCAAATTCTCAAGACATTGTTCAAATACAGATAAAGACATCGATGGACAAGTGCTCATTTATGATACTCAAAAACAAACTTGAAGTGGCCATAACACATTGGGTTGTGAAAATTATATTTTACAATGCTCGGTAATCATGTCTCCTATGCAAGTGGGGTTTGGTTGTTATGGATTAAGTAAATATTAGCACACTTTCTGTGCTGAGCATAATGAGATCACATCCAGATAGCTTGGGGAGCCTCAATTTAATTTATTCATTACAAGATGACATTGTCATTGTATTTAATAATGGAACCTTTGTGCATTAGCTTGTCCCTTTTTCCCCATGTACTGATGTAGATGCATGCCTGCCAGCCACTATATCACATTCAAATTCCCCATTAAAATAAAATGTGATGGACAGGAACCATGGACACCAGTGCTGGGCTTCCTATGACATTCATGTAAGTTTAATTCACTTTGCAAGCATACTGAAGACTTATTTAAAATTTACTTTCATGACCATAATTTGTTTTAGAATAATAAAATAGTTTGTAGCCTAAATTAATGTTAGGCAAGTCTGGTACGCTGACCTGGGAAAACATCTGATGTCTAATTAGATTAATGAAATTATTTCTTTAACTTGGTTCATATATATATATATATATTTAGCTCAGTAGGGTGGAGAATATGGTTTCATTAATTTACTTGAATTGTTGGATTTTGTCGGCAGGCCTTTTTAATCTTACATATAATAGAAATTATAAGCAAATTTTTAATTGGTTTTTCAGCAATTGTACAAGCCAAATTATTAAGTAATATAATCAATTATCATTACATTAAAAATGACAAAAATTTACATTCTATGCCATACGAGAGCACATCTTAAAAATAATCTCAAAATTATATTACAATATCTATTTTTTTATATAATCAAAAAATGCTACATTACTAAGGACAAGCAAAACTTGACGAAAACAAGAAGATACAAACAAGATCATATCAATCCACCGATTAACACTTTCTAAGGGAGTGGTCAAGGGGCATTATGCACATAGTGATCAAGAGGAAGTGTACGAGGGCATGCTGTGATGAATTGGAACACAGTCACAGAACTTCACTGCAACTAGCTGACCAATGCAGCTGTAACATTATGGTATCTATTAAAGTGCAATACTCTTTTAAATTATAAATAAACCCTCAGTCATCCTAATTTCCAGAGGTATTTTAGGTCACATGATACATTTTATACGTATTTCAGAACATTTATGGAAATATTTCGGATAAATGTTTCAGAAATATTGATGGGACATTAGTGAAAACATTTCAGAAACGTTACCATTTAATGTTGCAAGGAGGTTTTATTGAAATATTTCACAGAGCGGACATTTTGACGTTTCTGAAATATATCCTAGATGTTTCAGGTAGGTTGCAAAATATTTCAAAAGTTATATTTCTGAAACATATCTGTAACATTTTGTGCTGTATGGGGGTGCTATCGTACTCCTGACCATTTTTGTTATCGGATAGTCTCTGCACTAACGATGCCCCTTCCACTGGTGGATCTGATTACATTGCTAGTGAAGGTCACTTCGCGACGAGTGACGCGGCGGACATTTCCGTGTGGAACTAAGTCCCCGCAGTTAATACTAAAGTACATAGTACTGCCGTCGTCCCAGGTTCTCGTGTTCGAGACCGGGAGTGTATCCTAGCGGGAAATTGGGAAATTGGCTCTTATTGAAAGTACGTTCCGGGAGGGCGCCAGGTTAGCTCAGCATCTAACCAAATTTGGGTCTCGTGGGTGCCTTGCCCCTGCGTGGCCTGCTAGGACCGTCTGCGAAGTTCGTGGTTGGAGGGGCCCCTAGCTGGTGTCACATCAAAGGCCCTGTGCAGCATAACAAACTGATTCCTAGCTGGGATAGGGAGGCGCAATCCAATGACAACACGTGACGTCGACCCAAGTGTCTCCCCGGCTCCTTCAGGATGTTATGCCTCGCCAGCGCCATCTCTTGCGTGTTTAGTGCGACGCAAGTGTAGGTGATTGTGCGGCGTGTTATTTCTTTACAGGATTTGACATTTTATTTTATTGTAAATATATTTTTGTTTTACGTTTTTTGTATATATTTTGTTTGTATTTTCTTGTAATTAATTATTTATTGTAGTTTTATGTATTTCTGTAAGCTTTTATTTGTTCACCGGGCGCCAAGGCCGTGGCTTCCGCCTGTGACCAATCAGCATGTTCCACGGGCTCGTGGGACGCGAGCGCTCGGGCGCGCGAAGCGGAGGAGGAGAGTAGTCGGCAGCTGGACGCGAGAGACAGCGGTCACGGCAGCGGGTCGCTCCGCGCTAGTGGGAGAGCAGTCGTGGACCCAGCACGAGAGGAAACGGACGCATGAGCGACGTCGCTCCGGGACGGTGAGAGTGGATTCAATCTGGCGCGGTTTTAGCAGTAACTCCAGACTTTGCCGTGCGGGAGTAATCACAGTTTTTAGTCACCTTGTCATTCAGTCGAGTTTGTCATCTTGTATATTCGATCGCGGTTTTCACCTTGTCATTTTCTCATGTGTGTTGTTATAAGTTTTGCATGTCGCGGAGTATTTTTGTAAACTGGATATTCGCCATCGCTTGTACTGTGTTTTTTACGTGTCTCCCTGGTCATTGTGTTGTACAGTCAGACAGCCATCGTATTGCACGCGAGTCACAGCGAATTCGAGTCTTTGCTGCGTGGGTGATTCTAGTCACGGGCAGGACGTCCCGTATTTTCAGTACAATAAAAGTGCGCATAACTGGGCTTCGCCCAATAGAGATAGTCACAGGCGGAAACGCGGCAGCCCCATGTAAAGTATTCATCCTACTGTGCATAAAGGACCTGGAAACTTTATTCGACATGTTTTAATTTTTAATTCTGGAGACTAGGTCCCTCGGCCACGTGGCCTGAACCCCCCTCTACCGAACCCTGAGTAGCCGGCAAAATAGTAACATTTCAGGGACTAGTCGACCAGCCTATGACACACGAACTCGAGGTTTATATGGTCGTTAGCACGTCGCGCACGGAGGGTGCGGAGTGGCCGTTTATTTGGATGAATGATTAGAGTCGCAAATTACACTTACATTACACTTGCACGTCGCACAAAGAATTACCCTACAAAGTTACAAAAAGTTCAATATGAGTGTTCTGACGCACTGTCACTATGTTAAGGCTAAGATCCTTAGTTTTGCAGCCTCCAAGAAAATTATTTCTCCCATGAATATCGTAGTAGATAAAAAATACATACTAGACAGAATTGTAAATATAACTTTGAATTTTTTAAATATGACGATAAATGTTTTTTCAAAAAATGCTTTCTTATTTAATTTTAATTTTGAAATTTTCAAAACTAAATATTAGGTATATATTTTAACGGTACACGGCTGTTACTTTACACACAACTTAAAGGAGGTACAATGAACAATTCTGTCTAGTAATTTTTTTAATACAACGTACAGAATTTAAGTAATCTGAGTATTAAATACTGTGATTTAACTGTCACTTGCCGCTGATGAAAGGAACGAGTTCAACAGTTTGCCGCTAGAGCTCCGATTAGTTCCGAGTTTACTCACTAGATGGCTCTAATATCGCAGGAGTTCAGGCGGGAATATTATCGCTTCGAAACGGTCAAAACACAACACTAGTATCAGCAATAGTAATCAATGAATTGAAAACCGTCTCACGTTGTCGACAATTTCTATAGATATATTTGTCAGCTTTTCAGTGATGTAAATTATTATTAATATGCTTCACTTGTCGTGACAAATTTATTCATAGAATATTTTTTATTTAAAATCATCTAACTACAATTACTGAATTGTTTTAGTAGATAGAGATTTATTATAATAGTTGGACGTCTTAAAAAAACCTTATTTTGGAAATACTAAAGTGCTAAATATGATAATAATATCTAACCTGTTTCGTTTACGGGCATATACGTGAACGTCGCAAATTACATTTATTACA
Source organism: Bacillus rossius redtenbacheri (assembly GCF_032445375.1). Lineage (NCBI taxonomy): Eukaryota > Metazoa > Arthropoda > Insecta > Phasmatodea > Bacillidae > Bacillus > Bacillus rossius. Next base: position 40,399,551 of record NC_086342.1, on the reverse strand, counting down.
AAATTATTTCACATATTATCTTAGTGACTTCATTATGTATTTTGATATGACTCTTTACCTTAGCATTCACGGTGTATTACAATAATAGCAAAATGGTTTCATATAATAATATAACTTCCAAAATCAATTAAAATTATTAAATTATTATTTATACTTCTATTCAAGAATCGTACATTCAAGACAAATAAATAATGTTTAAGATTTTATTAGAATATTTCAATTATTGTAAAAAAAATTTATTTGCAAAATGACAATGATTTTCTATAAATTTATTTAATTATATTTCTTTAGTTATATTTATTTAATTGTGTTTCTTTAATTATATTTGTACCTCGACTTTAGCTCTGGTAGAATGGGCTATACCTCTAGGTGTAATGTTACATAAATGAGTTATGATCAAAATATTAATAGTTACTATTGCAACTCTATAGAGATGTTTAAAAAAAAAATAGTAACTGAAGGACCAGCCGCCTATGGCAACTTCCTCCCGTAATGATTTAGTTATGTATATAACAATACAAAAATAAGGGCCAATCTCTCGATGCTGTCGTTGAACAATGGTAAACTAAAAGTCGTTTAAAATTACCTTTGGTTTTTAACAATAGATTTTTCACTACCCAAGCATTTATTGTATCACTAACCTCGAGCAGTTAAACATTTTCGTTAGTTACACAAGTTCGTTAGAAACACAATTACAAAGCAGTGGCGATTCTTTTTTTTTTTTATTTTTCTTCTGGGGTCATGTAAAATTATGTTTGTAAACAAATATTGGCCAGAAAGAATTATATATTTTTCAATTTAACATCCGCTACATTATTTGCAACTATAAATGATCAAAGAAACATAAGTTCCAAGTGCGCGCACACACGCACGCATATGTATACATGTAAATACTTTTGAACAAGTGAAATGAGGAGTTTTAGCAAATAAATATTCAGGTAATTTTCCAAAATACAATTTTAAAGACCTTTATATTGTGTTATTACATTTTCAGTTAGATTTATTTAAATTATTTGGCAAATATTACAATCTAAAAACTTTTGTAAGTATGTCCAGTAATTTTTTTAGGTAATTTTATTTGTGTTTCAAGAAACCGAAGACCTTGCTGAAGTAAAATTATTATGTATATAAAATGTGTTTAAATGGGTGTGTTATACTTAGCCTCTTAATGCCCAAAAACATTTTTAAAGCTGAAAAAAAGTTTATATTCGGATTTATGTTCTTTTTAACATATTTACAAACATTTCAGTATATTACATATTTTTTATATTGACAAATAATTACAGATTTAGGTATGTGCCAGATGTGGCACAATGGGATGCAATAGTAACAATTAAAAAGGCAATGTGAGTGAAACATAAGTCCATGCAACCCACTACTTTCCACATTTACATGTGAAAATCAACATAACAGTTTTTGTTTTTTTTTCAAACATAAATGTAAATTACACTTTTTACACTTTATGAAAGACTTGTCTTTACACATTGGGTGGCGGCATCGTTGGCGATCATCAGTAAATAGTGGCCAATGCCCTACTGCATCTCGCCGAACCAATGGAGAAGGAATTGATTTTGTGGGACCTCGATGCATTTTAGCTTCGTGCTCTCTTTCAATGCTGGTGCTCGAAATAGAAGACCTTCCTTTCTTGACCACATCCTTTCCTTGTCTGCAAAGAGATTCTGCAACTTCAGTCTTGAATCTGAGAAGATCCATGATAATATTCCCACTTAAACCTTCTTTCTCGCAGTCTCTCTTATACATAAGCCAAGATGAAACCATGGCCATGTCCACAAAATGGAAAAAGAATCGAAGATAATATTTCTTTGACCTTATCTTTATCTGATAATAGCTGATCAACCCATCAATCAAATCAACACCACCCATAAATTTGTTATAAGTGGTTATAGCTCGAGGGCACTTTACATCAACTGTGGTCTTGTCCTTTTTTTGCAGCCTCTGTACTGTTTGAAGGGGATGACAACTGTCAAATGTTGTGGCCAAGGTAACACCTTTATTGTCATACCACTTGATGGCCCTGATTGGGACACCATCAATCTGTGCTTCCTTTTCTTCTACAGCTCCCCTTCCCCTTTTTTTCATCTCTTTGTCTGAAGAAAACTCCAGGCCTGGAAAACGATTTGTACGTATTGTGCCTAAAGCTGCAAATCCCAAATTGGCAAGGGAAACAAATAGTGCAGGCGAGGAATACCAATTATCAAAGTAGAATAAATAGTTCTCATCACAAACAATGTGCTGAATCAACCGCAAAACAACGTTTGAGCTTTTTCCTACATCTGGCATATCTTCAGCAGGTGTGATACAACCTGTGTAGACTTCGAAGTTATGTACAAGACCCTTGCTATTGCACAACACAAATATCTTATACCCCCATTTATGTGGTTTATTAGGGTTGTATTGTTTCAGATACGATTTTCCTTTGAATGGGACAATTTGCTCGTCTATGCAGAGCATTTGCTCTTCAATGGGTATTTGCTTGAATCTGTCTTGAAGGGAATCAATTAGTGGCCTTATTTTGAACAAACGATCTCGGTTAGGATCAGTAACTGAAGGACACTGGCTGTTGTCGTTGAAATGCAAGTTGGACTTCAACTCTTCCCACCTGTTCCTAGACATTACATCTGCTACTTTCTCATCACGAGTGCTTCTTCCCCAGAAAAGCCTACTTCTAGGTAAACTGTAAATACTCATGTATGCACAAGTGCCGATGAATTGTTCTATTTCTTGTGCCACTGTATTTAGGGATTTGTTTACATCATTTTGGACACAGTACAAGTTGCTTTGAGTTACTATGTTATCAATTACCTCCACATCGAAAAAATACCTGAAGTAATCTACTGGCGATGAAATCAAATATTCTTCTGGTTTCTTATTCCAAAGAGGAATTGGTGTTTCACTCATATTTTCTGGAACATCATGCCATACTGATGGTACTCTGTAACATTTATTATCCTTGGCTGGTGTTGGGTTTTCTTCATCTTCAGAAGTTTCTGTCTCACTAGTAGAAGAGAATCCTGAAACAATTATACATAATTATTCAATTATAATTTCTTGATCAAATACAAATTTACTTTGACGACAAGAAACAAATAAATACAGTCCATACATGGTAACTTCATACGTCTTTGATCAAACTGATCTTTCACAAGTGTAAAGTTACAGTGAATGGACTACAAAAGTAAGTGTTTACCATTATTAGACGAATATATACGACGCCTATTCTCATTTGGACTGTAGTCGGGGTCTTCGTCAGTGTCATCTGCAACACTATCGTCGCTGCATTCAGGAGGCACAATAACAGTGTCTTTGTTTATTTTTCTTATCCTCTCCATCTGAAATAATAAAATAAACAACAATCAAAAACTTTGTGTTCTGTAGGATTTTTCCCCATATATAACCTACATAAACTGCCCAATCCAATTTATATAACCAACTGTAATTTATAGAAACATCAAACCACTTTTACGAACTCAATGTTTTGTAGGAAAAGTTTCCTTCAAAACTAACCTAAAAGCAAATAGTTATATACAACTACCCAGAGGCCCACATATGGCACAAACTTAATATTGTCAGAATTTATGTAAAGAAATGTAATTTTTATAGCTGCTAATATATAAGCACCTTATTTATGAACCAAAAAACAAGTTGTGATTTTATAGATAGTTTTACTCACCAATATAATTATGTACAAGCTTTGAAACTTGAGAATCACAGCTGTGTAGCAAAAATGGCAGACCTATAAACAAAACAAACTACATGGTTCCAGTTTTCACCAGCAGAGTGTGTTTTCTACTTGTATTCCAAAGAGCAACATTCCACAGATAGGCCAACAACCCAAAGACAGCAAAATTGTAAAAAAAAAAAGCATTATTGAAAAACATTTTATAGTTAGTGCCACATATGGCACCCTGGGCATTAAGAGGTTAGATGAAATTGATCTAGAATTATATGAAATAAAATTCTATTGTTTTACCAGCCTTTGAGCTTTCTAGCTTACGTGAAATTGTTATAATTAAACTTTATTGCCTAAGTTTTGAATTGCTCGAATATGCAAAAAGTAATTCACTCGCTCACACACTGGCCTATAAAAATTCCAACCCACACCAAAAGGGCTGGAAACTTGAAATTTGGGTCGCAGCCTCAATGAGTAAATTCGGAAAAGTACCGATTTTTATTTTCTAATTACTAAAAAAATAAAATTAAGAAATAGGGACGCACCTTTAAAATCGGTTTATACCTTCTTTCGGAAGAACGTTGTTGCAGAAATTATTGTTTACTTCTCATGCTTGTACAAATTGAACAGTACTGTAAATGTATTTGATGACATAAGCAATAGTAAGTTATTAGCTGATATTGAATACAAACAATTTTTTTCGTGACTACAAAAAATAAGGTTCTCTGCTTGACGAGTGATTAAATTATACTAATGTCAAAAAGATGTTATCGGGAAAAAATAAATGAAGTTATTTTATACCATTGATTCACTACCCATAAAATCAAACTGCAAAGTCTTTGCAACTGGTATCTCACACAAGAAATATCAAACATATTCGTGCTTCATTTTGTATAAAAATAAAACACATTTCATATAATATCGGGAGACTGCCTTGAAAATCGTGCCTATCACCAACATGGCCAATCAGACTCATAGTCATGTTTACGATGGCAAGACAGCTAGCAAACCAGTTCAGTTTATATGCAGCTTAACTGAAAAATGTATTCAATATTTTCGGGGTAGTTTTACGCTCAAAATTAATACAAAACCAAATCAGCAATCCTTGTATGATCATTTATAATACTACAAAAAATCTTCCATTTCCTTCGAATTGTATTGAGCACTAAAATATTGATTTACTTTTGGCCCAGGTTTTATTTGATGATACTCTGTAGAGTTTCGCTTGTTTGCATTGTTTATTTATCAGGTTTAATTCATGACCAAATTAATTGAAGTGTAACACAAATTATTTATATATGTGTGTCTGGTTAGGAATCAATGATGTACTAGAAAAAATATGTCCTATCAGTGTAATGTATGGTTGTACCCTTACAAGCGTTGAATATTTATGAAACATTTTATTTCTTTGATATTTAAAGCCGCAGACTTGTATTTTATTTATTTCATTTAGACAACATGCGTCCGTGTTTTCTACATGGCACGCTCTTTAATATTTTGAATGTTATAGTAAATTTGGTTTTTTAAAATCTGTGATTTATGTGCAGTAGACTAATTTGTAATTTTTTATAATTTCTTTTCACATTTTTAATGATCCATTTGCTAATAGTATATACACTTCTCCATTAATTATAATAAACACATATTCCATTATTGGAATTCTTTCAGAATGGATATCACAAGACTACAAAAACTATTCTCCTGCCAAATACCAGTAAAGAAAATTATCGTCAGAGAGCAATTACGTCTTATATCTAGGGAAACCTGTATTTCGCGAATACATTTCGTGTCAAGGTATTTTACAAAACACTGTAGATTTTTCTTGTAATTATTGGCTGTGGTCGGTGAAGGCTGTTTTCCCGCACTTGACGGGGCCAATGAGGACGTAGTTACCGTACTGCTGCACGCCCGCAATTCGCCAAACCTCTAAGTAAAAAGCTACAGTTATGTGTGAAATAGCCTGACACGACATGTATTCGCTTAATACATGTGTCCTTACTTATATCGAAAAATATTTGAACATTGCATGATAATTTTAAGTATGAAAAGTACAAAATACTTTCAAATTTTATACATGGTTTTATATCAACTCTAAGCAGTAAAACATATACTGCTTATTTTCTACAAATTATATCTATACACGGCAACTGATTATGAATCACTTGAGTTTTTTTATAAAGCATCTAAGCCCTTGACTGTATAAATATATTGTTGGATAAATTAACTAAACTAGGAATACTATACAATGCACAAAAACAGAAGAGTTTGATCTTAATGACATAAAGCATAAGCTATCTATTTAGCACAGCCTGAATAATTCATTCCCTATTGTCAAGACTAAAATTTAAAAAAAAACCGCTAAAGAATCAGTATAAAATAACTATCTCATTATCTTTGCGGGTAACTCAAACATCATACAAACAATACGAAATATTCTTAAACGCAAGAAAGCATATTTTAAACACTGTAAATAACTTAGATTTTAAATCAAAGGATAATAATCAGTCTGTAAAATTTAGTTTTAACGATGAGTTGGAAACAGAACATCAAACATATATCATAGGTGTTACTGCCAACAGAGAACTCTCGCAAACAATACAATTACTTACTGCGCAACCTGCAAGCTCCGGTACCTTCTGTAAAAAAATATATATGTAAAACTTTTCCGGAAGTCGTACCACGGTAACGACTGAAATATGAAGTCTTACTTCTAAATCTACTTATCTAGAGAACAAATTGTATTACATTATGTTCATAAAATTAACACCTTTATACTAACAGAAGTTTGCTCTTTTATTCATTTTTTTAGTTACCTGATAATTTATTTTGAGTTATAAAGGAATCCAACTTGAACAGTAAAAAAGAAAGGCTTTTAATGAACAAACCAACTAAGTCATTATAGATAACTGTTCAAACCATATAAGATTCATCCTGTTACATACATTTTTATATTTATATACATCTAATGTATAAACAAATCTGAAAAAAGGGCAATAAATTCAGATTGACTTCATTATCGAAATAGAATAAAACACAAAATACACTTGCAGAGAACCACCAAATATATTGCGTAAGTGTTTCTGAAATGGAGTTAAACTTTAAAATTGCCTTTATTATTTCAAAAAAATAATTGAAAACTCCAAGCAAATGTAAGAACACGTCTTCTAGATATAATGGAAGATTATAATGCCGTGTCCGAATTCGCCTGAAGAATATACTTGTAGATACTTTGGAAGTGACTTCGCAAGGCTGTCAGAAATGGACGTGAAGTATGCTATGCGATACGCAAGTAAATGAATCTGTGTAATTCTCGCGTACTTCCAGTTGTAAATACGTCTTCATTTGAAAAAAAATTTGGTCATATTTTATGTATCATTTAAATAATTTAAGAGGTCGTAAAATAAATATCATTTATTTTGTATTTTACTGGTATCAATAAATAAATTGACAAAATTAATTTATGGATGTTTAAAACGAAGTTTCAACAAACACATGTATATATTTAGCCTACCGATCGTTACTACAAAACAAAAGTACAATAATAATTTAAGATGCCTTAAATTCACGTGACAGCGATGAAGTGTTAAAAGAAAGGACTAATTTCACATGTGTTTAAAAATAAAATCCAAACATCCTTTTCGGCTGGCTAAACATTGAACATATCCGGATTCGTCAAAGGCAAGTGAAGTACGCAAGGTTGTAAACATGTAACTGCATTACTTTCTGATTAATTTTAATAAAATTATGCATACCTCCAAAAAAATGTTCAGTTAAAATTAGTATTGTATTGGTGTTTGTATTAAAATATAATGTATACCGGGTATATTTTTATTGTGTTTTAAGGTTTGTTGACTTTTGTACCTCATGTACTTTTGGTGAAAAGTGAAAATGTAATTATGTATGTATTATTTATTATCAGGGCTCAAAGCATAACTTTATGTTCGTTGGCCGAAAATGAATTGAAGTTATACTTGTATATCTAAGAAAAATATTTGTATTTTGTATGAATGTAAGTATTTTATTATGTAAATTTTTATTAATTACAAATATTTTGTACTCATAATATCTAGTTTCTATTTGTCTTAAGACATAATCAAATTATACACTCAGTAAAAAATATTTATTGGTTCGCAATTTTTCATTGTTACAATATTTTAAAATGTAAATTTGCTATTCAGCAATATCAAATTCTAAAACGTGAGTAAAAATTATCATTAAATTATATAAATGGCATATTTATTGGATTAGTATTCCTTGCTCCTAATCACTTACTCTGGTTGATTACCTTCTGTATAACCTCAGTCAGTGATCGTAATTTATGTACACCTTTTCCCCACTAAGACGATTCAGGTGCAGATTCTGGAGCAGTAATTTTTTATGTACGGATGTGTCAATAAATCCGTCAGTTTGTGGGTGGTGTTGGGGGGGGGGGGGGGGGGGAATTACTACTCTTAAAATATCACTTTATCTGTATGCTTGATAAAATATCCTTTGGTTAGCTCCCTCCGAAATATTCTTATACAACCTATGACGTGTAGCCTACTCCTTAGATATTTTACTATTTTACTTCCAACACGTTTGATTGCGTAAAGAAGGCGATTCTTCGAGTATGTGGCCCTTTCAGAATTAAATTATTATTATTAGTTACAACTGATGTTTATTTCGAGCCTCTTTGACTTCCAGTTCATACATAAAAGACGAACTACCAGTGATGCTTGACGTCACCAGTAGGGATAGCGTGAAGGAGCTCCTCATTTCGCCAGACGCGACTGGCATACACACGCATTTATATTGCAATAATAAATTACTAAATGATAGCTTATTTTTCGAAAATATTATTATGTTTTTTTACAAGAAGTACGAATGCCAGGACATTTACAAATAACATCGTTTTTAAACATCACATATAAAAAAAGGAAGTGTAATCAAAAGCCATAAGCTGCAGGTCAGCTAAAAACGGAAACCAAACATTTTTCTAGCTCTAGCCTCATGTATACATGCTTAAAAACATAATACATTTAAAACACTAAAATTAATGCAATAACCTGCAATATTTTGAAGACAGATATTCAGCTACAAAATATTCTCCTATAGTATAAAAAATTCACCTGTATATATAGTTGCAAAGAAAAATACAGTCCTAATGAGATATCAAATATAGCAAATAATACCGCTTTGCAACATAACGTCATGCTATTAGATGGTCAACGTTCAACTGTTTGTGTAATACACATACGCACACACCTGTGACAAAATGTGTAAAGAAATAAAATTTGTAGGAGCGCAAAACCTTTGTAGTACACAGTTAAAAATTATTATTATTTTTTTTACGGGGGCAGGAAAACTACATTACTGGCCAACTTATTTGAATGTAGCGGTTAGCTGTGAACGAGCGTTCTTGGAAAAAAGACCAAATCTTGATAGTTTTGGCCACATAATCACCGCAGTAAAACATACAATTTGTATATCGTATATGTGTAGTGCACCAAATTAATATTTATTATAATTACCTTGGGTTGCACTCGGTTACGTAAGGGTTTCTAACTGAAATGTACCAAAAATAGTAATATTTATTCTCTTGCGCTTTGTTGAGGATCGAGTAGTCTTGGATGGGTGTATGGGAAAGGGACAGAGAGGCAAAGGGATTGGAAATCTAATGCTCGCCGAGGCAGAGTACACCCTTCCCCCACCCCCCTCTCCGCGAACCAGTCGTAAACATGACACCCCGCTGGGCGATAAGAATTCTGAGAACAGCATCCTCTTGCCCACCCCCCTCCTTTTTCCGCGCGTCGCTACATCGTTCAACAGTACTGCTAATGCGCTCTGTTGAGGACAAAGATAACTACGCGTGTCTTTGCCCGCTCGCGAGAAACTCAGGATCTTAGCCTTAAGCTCTCACGCCAGTCGAGTTAAGGGGGAGGTTGATTGGAGGCGGCCAATCCCGAAAATTGTTAACTGGGCGGCGCACAGTGGGGTCAAATCCGAATTCTCTGACCAAAAGTCTTAAAATTAATTTTTTTTTTTTCGCAAATCCTGTAGTTATATTTTGAAATATAAGTGTCCAGGGCATAAAGAATTGCACAAATCACTTCGTTATGACGAATAGTTTTTGCACAGTAATTGAGAGAAGACAAAAAATTCAACTTTCAGAAAAAAATTAGGTAATAAAAACGTTGTTTATTGATTGATGCACTCACTTTTGGTTCAACATTTTAGAGTTCTCATTGGTACTAGCTTAATCTACGTTCTTTTCTGATTCTTAGGGTACATATTTCGTTTCGGGAAAGCTACAATTACCTTGCAAATTAACATATTTTAATAAAATAACGGTAAAATTTAAGTAAACCTAACTGTTCTTTGAGCTACAAAATTTTCCCCGATTTCCCCCAACCAGATTTTTGTGTTTTTAGGTACCCTAATATGTACCCTATATAGCCCTAAAAACGGCATTAGCTCAAACTTGCTCGTTTAAAAGATACATAATTTTTATTTTGCCCGTGGAGTATATTCAGCTGCAGAAACTCAACTGGCAGCGAGCGACCGTGACTGCCACACAGTAGGGCCAAATCCGAATTCCCTGGCCAAAAGTCAAAAAGGTTTGACAGTTGGCACGAATTATCGTACTCGGGGGTTTTCGGGGTCGCTGAGCTCAAATCCATTGTTGTTACATTGAAATTCGAAATATTTACTTCGAAATTACTTCGAAAACGGCGAAAATGTGCCTTTGACGCAGAAAACTGTGTATTTGCTGGGTTTCTGAGGTCCCTAATTGTAAATCTTTAAATTTTACGTCAAAATTTAATAACATTACTTCGAATTTTAATCAAAATTACTTCGAAAATACCACAACATTGATAGTAGCGTTAAAAAATTGTCCCCTGAATGATTTCGAGGTCGCTGAATTCAATTTGTTTATTTTTACATAAAATTCGTACTAGTTTCTTCGAAACTACTTTGAAACAGCCAAAAAGAAGCGTTTGACGCAGAAAACGGGATTTGGTTGGGTTCCCAACAAAACTGATAGCAAATCTATTAATGTTGCTTTCAAAATTCGAGATGACTTCTCCGCAATTTGTTCAGAATAACTTCGGAAGTGTCAAAACATTATTTGCATGTAAAAAGTAGAGCCTCGGGGTTTTTGAGGCTGCTTAGTTCAAATACCATAAAACTTATTTTAAGCTCGCAGTTTTTACCTTTAAATGTGAAGTGGTCATTTGGAAATTGATTTGAAATATTGAAAAGTATAAGACTGACGAACAAAAACCGAATGTGATTAGGCTGAAGGCAGTGATTGCAAATCGTTTGCTTAGGTTTGTATTTGACACGCACATAAAAAATAATTTCGTAAACTTTTTTAATACCATAAAAATTAAAAATTAAATCGAAGCTAACAATTAGCTAAAATTAACTAAGAAATTATTTATGCTTCCACATTTATTAAAGATAAACAATCAACAAAAATATATTTACTTAACAAGTAAAACAGTCGAATGAATATGAAATCTCTTTTGATCTGTAGCTGTCTTTGGCTAAAATGGCAATGCAAGAAAAACCCTCAGTCTTCCTCAGATTCACTATCAAGAGTACTGGTGTCACTTCTACTGTCATCAACAGGTTGTTTTAAGAGGGCAACAACATCCCCACTCAGGCTGCCTGAGAATCTTTTGGGGTTTCCCGTATAGCAGAGATAATCGGATCGTAGGAGGCGAGCATTAGATGAAAAACATCAGCATTTGTAGCTATACGTGAAACTTTCCGAGATCTATGTCTTCGGTAGTGGCAGAAATCTTTGTTCCTTGCCTCTTGAGCTTCCTCGCTCAGCATTCCGATGGGAAGCGGGCAAGCTTTGATGATGAGTTGCAATTTGGTATTCGCCTAATCACTGGCTGGCAGTGGTGCTATCTCTTCTGAAATTAGGAAGGTCAGGGTCGTCATTAACACAACGTAGTCTTTTGTTTAACATAGGTGTGAAGAAAAAACAATGCACTTTATGCCTAATAGTAGTCTTTAGTACTTTCCAATGACTTTCGCGTTTTGTGCTTTACAAAACTCGGTCTGGCATGGCGTCAGCCAGACAAATAAACAAAACCGTACGCGTGAAAATCCGAAATACAACTAGCGCCAGGCAGCGCAGAGCGTGCTTCGTAAATCGTGCATCAAGTCTTATACACATGTCGTCTGCTAACACAATTGTAAGAAAATACATGCTTAACACATTTAAATATATTGCAGATTAATGGTGATATGTTATCATGATTTTTAACAATTATTGTTTGCAAATAGTCACGGTAAAAAATATTTATAAACGGTACATAACAAGTGACTATTTCTTATGCACGACTACTGTGCGTGGAGATCTGCAGCCACTCACAATGTTTGTTTACAGTCGGCTTTGTTTATTTCAGAACTCAGCTAAGAGTGAACAAAGAATAATAAAAAAACGATGATTCACCTTTGTTTACCACCTCCGAAACATTCTAGTCAAAACACGAGAACCAACAAAAACACGCGTGGCGGTCACCATCGCTCGCAGCTCAGTTGAGTTTCTGCAGCTGAGTATACTCCAAGGGCAAATTAAAAATTATGTATCTTTCAAACGAGAAAGTTTGAGCAAATGCCGTTTTCAGGGCTATATAGGATACATATTAGGGTACCTAAAAACACAAAAATCTGGTTGGGGGAAATCGGGGGAAATTTTGTAGCTCAAAGAACAGTTAGGTTTACTTAAATTTTACCGTTATTTTATTAAAATACGTTAATTTGCAAGGTAATGGTAGCTTTCCCGATACAAAATATGTACCCTAAGAATCAGAAAAGAACGTAGATTAAGCTAGTACCGATGAGAACTCTAAAATGTTGAACCAAAAGTGAGTGCATCAATCAATAAACGACGTTTTTATTACCTAATTTTTTTCTGAAAGTTGAATTTTTTGTCTTCTCTCAATTACTGTGCAAAAATTATTCGTCATAACGAAGTGATTTGTGCAATTCATTATGCTCTGGACACTTATATTTCAAAATATAACTACAGGATTCGCGAAAAAAAAAAATAATAATTTTAAGACTTTTGGCCAGAAAATTCGGATTTGGCCCCACTGTGTGGCGTCCGGATTCACTTGTGGGAATCGCGGCCCGCAGTTAAATGAGATACAAAGTTTACTCGTAATTGTCGTCGGTGCCTGTGAACTCAACCTTAATGAAAGTTAATTGGTAGCGGGAGTCGGCCCGTGCCGTAAAGTGGACTACCCTGCGTAATGTCTCTTGTGGGGAGTTTAAAATTTAAGTGGCTGGGTTAGGCCCTACACCGTAAAAAGACCGGGGACACACGGGGAGTTAACGTAACGAATAAAATAGGTATGGGTTGTAAGACTATATTTACCAGAAGTACTGTTCGGTGTGGACAGAGGCTGATGGCTCCCTGTGGAACGCACGTCCGCCCCGGTCCGCGAGTCGCTCGGTCCTATTCGGTTTGCCCTTGGCGCGAGGGAAGGTCTCAGCGTTCTCTCGCGCCAAAGTTGCTAAAGTTCCGTTATTCGGAAATTATTTTAATAATAAGAAGCTTAGATCAGCTCTAAATTCACACATTAATTATTAATAATTAATCTGATTGGCAGATACTCTTTAATAATTATGGTTAACCAATTTCCATAAATTAAGTTTAAATATTGAGTCACACCAGAGACTGTTCGTCACTTGCTGACTGCTCCAGTGGCTAGTCACACATAAAAAACAGGGCGGTAATATTTACGTCAACACAACACTATAATTAATTAAGGCTGAATGTCGCAAAGGAGGCACTCACAAACTTATTAAGGTAAGTTTACACGTGAGTGACTCGGGCACTCCTGCATCGCACTTTCCTTAGGCTGGGATTTTAATTATTAATAGTGGAGTCATTATTAATTTATGCTTGATTGTTAATGACCTGGGGGCGAGGTGTTTAATTAATTAGAAATGGCTCTTGATTCTACCTTGGCATCAAAGGCTCGCCTGACTCGGGTGGGCCATGGCTAGTGGTGCGTTCCGTTAGCGGGGTCGGATACTGGCGGGTGCAGGTCGGGCTTTGGGGTGGCCTTCGGCCGGACGACATCAACTCAAAGGTAATTCTTTAAAGGCCCAGTTGACACTATAACAAGAAATACCATTAAAATTTGAGCGGCTGTAATGAACATATTTAATAATATATTTAAATTTGTCGCGTACCCATCTCCGTAGAATACGTGGAGACGTGGCGGACGTCTCTTGGCCGTTTTCTTTTATTGCCCGGCGCCAGCTCTCTCGCGTAGAGCAGCCTCCTGCGGGGAGGCAGGGGTGGACCGCCCGGCCCGTGTAGCTGCCGAGGGACGTCTCGCGCGCTGGAGAAGTGTGCGGTGCAGGCTAGTTGTGTTAGTCCACGTGTTTTGGCCCGCGGACACACCAGATACAAAACAACACTCACGCACATGGTAAAGAAAACGATAAAAGAGATGATAACACACTATAAAGTTTAAAAAAAAAAGCGATAATAGCGGCGAGTTTATGGAGCGTCTCGCGGCCGCGTCTAGCCTCGAAGGCAGCTCGCACGGGACTGGAGACCTAGAGGTGGGTCGAAAAGTAACAACCTGATACTTTGTCACTGATACGCGCCTGTATCAGGAATGGCAAACGAGTACACTTGAAAAGTATCAGAAACTTTAGTATCAGTTCAGAATTCACCTGGAACAACACCACGGCCAATGAGCGCAGTACTCGATCGCAGATGACGGTCACTTGGGCGGAGCTTGTGAAAGGGGAGGGAGCAGGAACGACGAATAAGGGATAAAGAAGGGAAAGAATGTAGGGGAGGAAGCGCAGGGGAAGGCGTCGAAGCCTTGAAGGAGAGGCGCAAAGCGATATTGTTACAAGCAGGGCTGCCACTCATGGGTTTTTCCACCCAGATCTGGGTTTTTCCAATGGTGTTTGGGTTTCTGGGTTTTTAAATAATGAATTCCAACAATTCTAGGTTTTTTATAATTTTAATTATTTTTATACCTAAAACAATAATAAAGGTAGTAGCTACTGTATCTGTTGCAATATCTGTTTGATAAATGCAAACAAGTCTATGTGTTTCACACACAAAAATACATATAAACACAAAACTAGTTTTCAAGAAGCTAAGTCGAATATTAAATTAGACACATTCTTCAAAGAGGCTTGCAGAACACAAAACCAATGCAACAATTAACCTTCAAACCAATCTTGTAGAATCAGACTCTGAATAAAGACTAACGTACATGATGCAGTTTTATAAAAACAATTACCGGTTTAAAGAATGCAGTGATGGTGTTTGTTTTGTCATGTATATATTTGTAGGTTTTTTTATGATATGTGCTGGTCCAAGAATTACTTATACAGCCATTTTGCTGCAGTGTAATTTTCTTGTATTGGTTGTATTTAACCGTTTTCAGTCTTGTAAGGTAATTAATTGTTTTATATTAAAACCAGTTATGTTTATATTTTTGAATTAGTACGCAAACATTTTCGACGATAGCATTTTAGACGCATCTGGGTTTTTTACCCATGTGTCTGGGTTTTTTTGTAGGTTATCTAGGTTTTTCATGAATATCAGAGTGGCAGCCCTGGTTACAAGTCGTTTTGTTTATTGTCCTACTTCAAAGTACGCTCAGTGCGCAGTGCGTGCACCGTCTCGTTCAATAATAAAACTAATGAAATTTTAATATTAAAAAGTTAATTAATACAAGATATAATATTTATATTTGTGCACCTAACAGCTATGAAAATGCAAATAAATTCTCAGTTGACACTAATAACAGATGTAATCAACATATGGACTTTCTTTTTTCGAAAACAATTAGTAACTAGTGTTTTTATACATTAAAAATTCACGATTTTATCAAAAATAAAAAATAAAAAAACAGATAGGTACATTAGTGAGCATACTATATCAATGTTTAAGTTTTAAATGTTTCTTCAGATTAGTCGATGATTTATAACTCATTTTTGTTTACACAAATTACAATTAGCAAACTCATTATTTTCCGTGAAAAAATTTCACACAAATGAAGTTTTTTTCGTGCACTTATCAATTCCTTATTTCACTATAATGATACTAACTACAAAGCATGACAGCCCGCAACATGGTGATACACGGCCAGGACGAACTGCAGAGAATGTTGAACTGATTGATACTGGTTGTATCAGGTGGGCATGAGAGTATCAGAGGTAGAGAATTACCAGGCGTTATAAATAATGTACCAGATTCTCCTTCCGGTCGCACAGTCTGCGTACGCGGAGCTTTGTTGCCTCCTGGGACCGTCTGATACAGAAGTATCAGAGACTTGTAACATGGTACAATGCTGTATCAGTATCAGGTTGGAACGGATACCGAAAATTGCTGTAACAACCCACCTCTATGGAGACCAAGACGCCGGCGCACTGCTCTCGCGCGCACGGAGCGGAAGTGACGTCATTCCCAAAGCCGCGGCGCGCTGCGGACAGGGCTGTGATCCGGGCTTTAACTCAGAGGCAAGGAGGTTTGCAGTTTTTTCAACTAACTTACGTGGTTATACTAGCATAAAGAATTCTTTTCTAAAAATATTGAAATAAAAATTAAAAAATTAATTTATATTTTTTCAATTCCTGAAATATTTGTAAATAATTATGTAAAAGGTAATTTTCATACTAAAAGTAATTTACCAGTATTTGATCATTTTAACAAGTACCTAGTTAGGTTAGCTACTATTAAAATGCTGTTCAAATTTGTGAACGTTCGGTTAGGTTAGCTACATAAAAATACTGTAAAACTATTTAAATGGTTGGTTACCTTGTCTTATCCATTATTCTGACCTCGGCCAGTAAATCTGCCCCCTCCCAGTGCTAGCAAATAACTCCTGGCAGCGAAAGGGGTTCAAGAAACATCCGACGGGCCATAAAAATGGCCAAGGCAAGCCCCCGCAACCCACTCAGGACAGGCCCCCGCAGCCTGGGCCGGACAGGCCGCGACAGCCTGCCCAGGAGAAGCTCGTGGCAGCCAAGGCTGCGCCAGCCCCGGCGAGGCGCACGACCGCGCTCTCCCGGCCGCAGGTAGCTCCCGCACCTGAGGCCAACATGGCGGTGGACACAGCTCCAGTGCTGCACCGCCCGCGCCCCAACAGCAGCCAGCCTCGAAACCGGGCTCGAACAGTCGCGCACTTTCAACACAGATGCAAATCTGGCGGCCACAATTGTCCCCATGTGCCAGCTCATGGTTATATGGTGCGACCCAACTGTTGCCCTAACAGAAAAAGTCCACGCAATGATGGGCTTCGTCCAATCCCTGGCTGCCAAGCTCAGTGGCAGCCACTAGACAGGCCCCGAGTTGCATAACAACCCCGGCCGATAGGTTAAGTCTACATTCTCTCCTTTTCTGGAATGCACGAGGCATTAAACATAAAATACCGGAATTCATCCACCACCTGGAGAAATATAAAATAAAAATAGCTGGGATTAACGAAACACACTTGCAGCCGACCGACCGACTGACAATACTAAACTATACAGTTTATAGGCGCAATAGAGAACAAAATAGGTGGGGAGGAGTAGCTCTAGTAGTTCACCGTAGCATTAATAATACTGTATGCCAACTACCCATTTTTCAAAATTTAGAAGCTGTTGGAATAAGCTTAAACATTAACCAACAAAAAATTAAACTCATTTCAATGTATGCTCCACCAGGTAGGTCCCTCAGTGTGGTGGATCTGGATGCCCTGTATGGGGCCGCTCCGAACTTCCTCGCTGTAGGTGACATAAATGCGAAACACCTGGAGTGGAATTGCAGGCGCGCGACGACAAATGGTGGGCTTCTCTATGCGCATCAGCTTGATAAAACAATCAGGTTCATGCTCCTACTGAACCCACATTTGATTCAGGCAGACTGAACCAGCTGCCAGACATCCTAGACATCGTGCTTAACAAGCGTGAGTAGTGTGTAATAGCCGGTCCGGAAACTGGCTTCTGGCTGTGGTGTGTGTGCAGGGCCGGAACTAAGGGGGGGCATGGGGGGCATGTGCCCCGGGCGGCAAATATTAGGGGGCGGAAAAATATGAAAAGTGGTTCACTAAAACAAAATGAAACTAGTCATTAAAAAAAAGTTTTGAAAGTGTACATATCGCAACCAATAAGTTAGCCAAGAAATTAAGAAATTCTATTTAACTTGATTATGCATAATTCGTAAATATATTCGTACTTCAAATGCATTACTTCACTCTAAGAAACAAGTATTACCATAATTCGTGGTCTGGAGTGAGTAAAAGCATCTCAAGGACCCGTTGCGCGAGTGATCACTTGGCTGAGCGAGATGTAGCCCTTTCTCTGATAAATACTGTGCCGGAAATTAGGCATTTCGTCACCTTTTTTAAATTTTTTTCTATAATTTTAAAATTTTTTGGGATTTCTTATTTTTTTTAATTTATCTGGTTGTTAATGGGGGTGATTTACTTTTTGTTAGGCCGGTGTACGCTACGGATTTAAACTTTGTGTCAGTGGACCGAAGCCCGTTCCCAGGGGGCCAATCTGATATTTTGCTGTCTAATGTGGACATGGTCAGCCCGGTTGAAATTTCTCTCGCCTGCAGTCACGTCCCGAATTTGTAATTTTAATTCCCTGCATGACCAAAACTGCATTGAGCAGCTACTGGGCTGCAAGCTGCTACCTTGTAGAGGCCTGCTGAGAATAGCATGTCTCGGCACGAAGCAGTCTCCAGTGGAGCTGCGTTCCCACCTTAGTGGCTATTTCTGCCCCCCCTTCCTCTCTCTCCACCTCACTTTAGTTCTGAGAAATCAAGCTAGGAGCAGTGACCGGACGGGACGATGACCTGATGCAAAAAACCTTCTCCCTGGTCCGACAGACACATCCCCGACATCTAGCGGAGGAAAATGTAACCGCGGGCCTGGTCGCCAGCGTGCAGAGCTTACCCTCATGACACCTGGTGGCAAGTCAGCTCACCACCTCAAGTAGTTCCCCCTTACGCCGCTAGAAAGCAGCGTCGCGGTGCCATAAGGCACTATGCTTTCTTCTCGCGGCCTGTAGAAGACGATTGTTCATTGCATTTGTTTCGGTCCGGTAGAGAGCGCGCATGTCGTGTTCTTGTCACGCCCACCTCGGACTCCTTCGGAAATTTTCGGCTTAGAACCGAACCTTCCCCCTCCTTCCTAGGGCTTGAGCGCCCGTTTTAATTAGAAGTCTTGTCCGCCACCGCGGGCACTTAGTTCTCTGAGCTCGGCTACTGACCACGTGTTCTCGGCGTCCTCTGCGCTAAGAGGCTTTTCGTGGGAACGGCGATTTTCGGTTGCACAAAAGATGTAGTCAGTTACTTAAGGGATGTGATCCCATTTGTACAGTAGCCAGGCAGATATAGTTTTTAGAAAAGTCATGCGTAGTTAATTTTTTTTAATTTATATTTAATTCCAAATTCTGGTTTCCTTCGCGCATCCGCGGATTCTCGGTGCGCGTCATCCTGATGTCAGCGCGAGACATCTCGCGAGCCCTGTTTCCACACCCTGTTTGGTGAATAATCCTTTTTTTTTTCCCCCCAAATTCCCATTGTTGGCTTTCGTACCAACTGTGTATGACTGTCCGCATGATCTTCGGGACCTCCAGCTGATCCCCCCCCCCCCCCCCCCCCTTGTTAGAAGAGTTTGGCCGGTAGTCCGAGGTCATCCTGGAAAGACCCGGGTGATATGAGATATATATATTTTTTTTTCACTTAAATAGAAGGAACTAAAACAAAGATACCAGCGAGCAGTGTTTTAAGGACGTCATCCTCAAGAATCTGGAAAATCGAGGAAACTTATATTCGTTTGATTGTTTGGTTGTAATATGTATTGTTTTAAATAATGCCGGGGCGCCCCATTTAATTTTGTTAATTACTAAGATTTTTATTGTCAGGTATAAATAATGCGAATATAAAATTCCTTAATAATAAACTAGGAAAACCTATAGACCAAGCTACCGATTTTGTGTATTTATTTATCAAATACCTTCTTCATTGTAACGATTCACGAACTCCCAAGTTACGAGTGTGCAGGGAGTGTAAATTTTGTCTTGTTCACCGTCTCGTGCCCCCTCTGGTGATGAAGCGATTTTTGAATAAATCTGAAAAAATTCCGCCCCTTGAAACCAATAATGGCCTAGTCTTCAAACCCATGGACAAAGCACAAGCATTCGCAAATACGCTGGAAACAGCCTTTCAACCAAACATGGTGCTTTGCGATAGGCAATACACAGCACAAATTTACCGCGAATTGCGAGAAAAATTGCGCCAGCCCACTGTTTCTGAGCCTCTATTAACTCAGGCACAGGAATTCAAGCGAGCTATTAGGAAAATGAAGCCGCGAAAAGCACCTGGGAATGACGGCATACAATCTATCGTTCTCAAACAGCTCCCAGATGAAGCCCTGGAATATTTAGCTGAATGCACTAATGCAATGCTCAGGCTCAGTATTTTCCCCTCCCAGTGGAAGGAAGTTAACGTCATAGTTTTCCACAAGCCAGGCAAAGATAAAAAACTGCCCCAAAATTACAGACCAATAAGCCTGCTTAGTATCGTGTCAAAAATAGCCGAAAGCATAATATTGTCGCGGTTTGAAATTTTGCAGGGTTGTTGAAATCAAATTTAGGGACTTTACTGACGGGACTCTGGGCTGGCTGCTCTGTTCACTCGTCAGCGCAAGTGGCGTGACCATGTAATTGGGGCACGGGGCCGGCGCGGCGCGCTGCGGGCTTGCAGATTTTTGTTTGTTTGAACGGCCACGGGCCGCAGTTACTGGGGCGCACTGTCGTAACAAGCCGCGCGGTGTGGCCTGCACGTCGGGGTAGAGGGGGGTAGCCTTCCCAGATGTTCCAGTTAGTTGTTTAGTAAATTTGACTTCAATAACGAGCATTTGTTATTGCTAGGCGCGGCAGGGCGCGCGAATTTAAGCGCAAGTGAGTGGTAGCTCGGAATTCATTCTGGCGGAAGCTATGGCGGTCGCCAGAGGTAACGAGTTACTTAGGTCGTAAAGTAATTTAAGTTAGGTCATAATGTAGTCGTCTTCAAGCTTTCGGGCGGAGGCTATGGCCCTCGTCACTAGTCGTTTAGTTCTAGTTTTTAAAATGTAATGTTCGTTCGGGATTTCAAGGGCAGGAGAGGCCCCTACGTTAGTTTTTAAAGTAATCAATCAAGAGGTGCTTATTGGAAAATGTGAGTATTGCTTGATTTGTCTTGATTTTAATTATAAGTTAAGATGTACTCGTAAGGATTAGGGAAGTGTTTAGTGAAGTTCTCTTTTTCTCTCTTGTAAGGTCGTTCAATAGTTAAGGAAGTAATGAAGAGGTTATTGTTTTAAATTGAAATCCCGCTATTTAAATGTTCTTTAAAATGATGTTGATTATTTGACTTTAAGGATAAAATCATTTTAATTTAGTATTATGTTATTTTGCAAAATCTCCTTAGTTCAGCTCTCACCAGACATCCTGTACGGGATGACGAACCTATGATCCTAGGTACAGTAAAGTATTTTATGAAGTTAAGAGTAGTTGAAGCCAGCAAGCGAGTTGTTTCTAGGTAAAGAGCTTCGATTCTTTTCCCCCCAACATTTGGATATTTACGATTTATTTACGTCTTATTGACGATTTACTTTTACGATTTATTCTTACTTACGATCTATCCTCATCTTCCTTGCCTTTTTTTTCCCTTTGACATATGGTGGAGGCGCCGGGTAGTTTCTATTTCTGGAGAGAGAGGGAGATTTAATGTTTATTATTAAGGTAGTTTCAGCTTCCAATAGCAGGTTAATAAGAGTTTACTTGAGGAGAGGAATACGGATTTTAGTCTAAGTGGAGGAAGTTTGCGAGTTTTTTGACGTAACAGATGTGTATTTGAGTATACTTGTAAGGATAAAGTTTATAGTGATAAGTTGTTTTAAGTCGTTGAGTTTATTGAAGATTTATCAGGGATTATTACGTGAGGAGAATACGTTATAATTTAAATGCTTAATAAACAGAATGCAACTGGTTTAATTTAAGTGAAATTAATTTTAAGATTGTAGGTTAAGAGAGTTAAAATTTAAAATAAAGTTTTTTGTAAACAGGATTTATTTTCAAGTGAAGTTTGTTTTGTTTTCGTGCGCGTAGGTGACGAGACGAAAAAAATTAAATCAGCCGAGGGAAAAGATAAACGTTAAAAAGGAATTAAAGAGAAAACGAGAGTTTATTTAAAAGAGAGTTATAGAATTTATAGTGATGTTTTGTTTTAATAAGAAAAAGGTTGAGAGTTGTTTCAGAACGACCTGTCAGTGGACGTGGCAGAGTAAACACGTGACGGGGAGGTGCTGAGACCTAGCGGAGAACGGAGGAACCAACAAGCGATGGTTGGCGAACCTGACGGAATTCGGTGACGTCACGAGCTCATACGGAGACGTGGACAGGCCGTGACCTTGTTTTGATCAGCTGTACGGTAACTTAGCGATAAGAGAATAGACTATTATTTAATAAGTTAAATTTAAGTGTGTTTTAAGAGAAGAGGAACTTTCAGTATGTAAGTAATTTATTTTTAGAAGTGTATGATGTCTAGGCTAGAAGTGTTACGTTGTAAGTTGTTTATGTTTTTGTTAGTTAAATTCAATCTCTGTTTTAAAAATAATTTTTGGGATTTGTAAACAGTTATTAAGGAGGTACACTATAAAATGGATAAGCATTGAGAAAAGTGGGAAGGATAGTTTATTTGTGTGTAGAGGGAATTTACTCCAAGGGAACAGAGAGACAAAATTAATGTTTTCTTTAGGGCGAGGGACCCTAATGTGAGGTGTTGTGTCCCTGGGAAAGTAGGGATTGTAGAACAGACCCATAGGAGAAGGGCTGACTACTGAATTAAGGGTCAGGAGAACCCTGAGAGTTGTGAGTAGTTTGGGGCAGGAGTTCCCCATGGTAGTACCGAAGTGGCTATCCCGTATGGGATAGGGTACCATTTCAATGATTTATGTTGGTGGGGTTAGAGCCCCCTGTGTAGTAGGCCTATAGCCGATAGGCACTACAGAGAAATTTTTGTTTGTTCTGGAGGTAAAATGTCCCTGGGTTAAGTTAGAGAATGTGTTATCAGTTAGGAAGAAGGGAAATGAGAAACATTGATGAAGTGAGCTAGTGTACCTGCCTAAATGTTAAATTGAATTTTAATGAATTAATTTATGAGAAAGTTTTTTTTTTCTCTCAAATGATAATGGAAGATAGCTAATTGAATTAATTTTTTTTTTGAGTAAGGTGTTTTAAGTAATGAAATAAAATAATGTGAAGTAATTTGAATAATTGGGGAGGAGTTTCTTTAAGAGTTTAGATAATTGTTTTTGAATTTATTGAGATATTCAACCAGTGGAGTTAGAGTGTGAGATACAGTGAGATTTTAAGGAAATCGGTTGTTTATAAATTAGGAAGAATGAGATTTTATGATTAAGAGTCAGTAAGCATAGTTAAATTTATGACATGATATTTGGTGACAGTTTACAGTTATTAAGGGGAAAACAGAGTAATCTATTTATTTTTATTTTATGGTTTGAAGATAAGATTATGAATTTTTTTTAAGTTTCTGTGGCATGTTTGAATAATTTTTTTTTGATTTTAAGAAATTACAGAGAAAATTTAATTGATTTACATTATTTTGGAAGTATGGAGGTTTAATGTTCTGTTAGCCCTAACTTGATGGTCGGATCTCAAAAGAATGCCGTCAAACCGATAGCCAATTCAGAGGAATGCGGTAGGCGCTTGTGTAGAGAGGGGTTGTGGGAAAACTCCTTGGGACTGATGGCAGATC